>NC_089798.1:13965605-14265605 GCF_040412425.1 Macrobrachium rosenbergii
TATGTTGGTTTAGAAACTAGAATGTCTTTGTCAAAGGTTAAGCCTGGAAGAGGCAAAGTTAACCTTTTGTTTTGTGGTTTTAGAAAACCTGGATGCCTTTGTCAAAGGTTAAACCTGGAAGAGGAAAAGTTAACCTTTTGTTTTGTGGTTTTAGAAAACGTAGATGTCCTTGTAAAGGGTTAAGCCTGGAAGAGGCAAAGCTAATCTTTTATTTTGTGGTTTTAGAAACCTAGAATGTCTGTGTCAAAGGTTAAGCTTGGAGAAGGCAAAGTTGACATTTTGTTTTGTGGTTTTAGAAAACCTAGATGTCTTCTTCAAAGGTTAAACCTGGAAGAGGCAAAGTTAACCTTTTGTTTTTTGGTTTCAGAAACCTGGAATGTCTTTGTCAAAGAACATGAGGTTCTTTGTGATGTATTTGATTGAGCTAGTGCATGAGAACTAGCCCCATACCATTTACATTTATTAAAGGTAAATATTCATATGTGAGAGCTGTCGCTACCTCATTTAGTTCGATGACAAAATGCCACATGAGGATGGGTTTAATGCAGTGCAGTAGAAGTGCAATTTGGTTTACCATTCAATACCTTACGTGTGTAGAATCATGTTTGAAACAGTAAAGCCCGTAGTCCACTACTAGCAGCGGATAGTCTTTTCTTGAACCGAGGAAAGAGCAATCTTTTGGGAACTTTGTTTTAAATCCTAGTTTTTAGTATTTTGGGGAGCATGAAAGTACGTACATATATTGTATTGGAGCATACCTTTATATCGTAAAGGTATTTATTTTTAGTGACTGTTGTTTTGTAGGGCTTTGGACCCAGACACAGGGTCCCTTCATGGTGCTTCTGTTTTATTCTAGCTGAATTGAAGCGCTTTTCTCCACAAGGCTGCACTTTGCTGCACATGTATGAGAGCCTTGCGCCCTGAGTGGAATCCAACTTTTGGGAACAGTAGGATCCAGAAAGGATTCCAGATGAGGTAAGAATGTTTTGGGTTTCATGCAAGAAACCTTTAGCTCAATTGGCTGAGTGGATTTGGTCTAGCTACACTACCCACCATCCTGTTCTCAATGTGGGAATCAAGGAGGATTCTGACAAGAGCTTAAAGATTCAAAACACACCTGGTGGAGAACAGGTGAACTAGACAGTCATCTGGGCAGCCATTTAATCTTTTGTTTGAATGGCGACTCGCCTGTTGATGCAGAGATAAGTTAAAAAGTACAGTATACCTTAGTTTAACCAGACCACTAAGCTGATTAACAGCTCTCCTAGGGCTGGCCTGAAGGATTAGACTTATTTTATGTGGCTAAGAACCAATTGGTTACCTAGCAACAGGACCTACAGCTTATTATCAATCTGAACCACATTATACTGGGAAATGAATTTCTATCACCAGAAATAAATTCCTCTAATTCTTCATTGGCCGGCCGGAGACTCGAACTCGGACCTAGCAGATGAAAGCTAACTTTAACAGTAGGTAAGTATCCAAATAATAAATTATATTATGAAAATTTATATTATCAGTGAATACAGGATTATAGCATTTACTTTAAACATAGCAAAGGAAAAAAATATACTATTGGTAAAATACAGTTTAACCCTCTAACGCCGAGCCTCTATTTACAAAAATGTCTCCCAGATGCGGCAGCGTTATATAGTTAGCGCCATGGAAAAAAGTTTTTTTCAAAAATCACTGCACGCTTAATTTATAAGATTAAGAGTTCATTTTTGCCTCCTTTTTGTCATTGCCTGAAGTTTAGTATGCAACCATCAGAAATGAAAAAAAATATCATTATCATATATAAATATTGAAATATATGACAGCAAAAAAATTTTCATACATAATTTTATACAAATCATGGTGAGCAAAACGGTTAAAAGCTAACGGATTACTTTTTTTCTTTTTGTATTGTACACTAAATTGTGATGATTTTGGTATATAACAAATTGCAAAATGATCAAAGCAACACAGAGAAAATATTATCACAAAATGATGCATGAATTCATAACGCTACGGAAAAAAAAAAAGTTTTTTCAAAAATTCACCATAAATCAAAATATTGTGCTAGAGACTTCCCGTTTGTTGAAAAATGAAGGTAATTGATTGAATATTACTAGACTGTAAGTGATTTAGCTTACAATTGCAGTTTTCGACCATTTCGGTCGAGTTAAAGTTGACCGAAGGTCGAATTTTTTCTATTTATCGTGATTTATATGAAAATATTTCAAAACTGATAAAAGCTACAACCATGAGTTATTTTCTGTTGTATTGTACATGAAATTGCACACATTTTCATATATAAAAGTTTATGTAACGACTAAATTTAAAACGATGCAAACATTACGACAACGTGACGGAAGAATTTCTGAGATGTTCGGCCGAGTTACACGCGCAGATGTAAGGAAAAAGTTTTTTTTTTCAGAAATTCACCATGAATCGAATCGATTGTGCTAGAGACTTCCAGTTTGTTGCAAAATGAAGGTACATGATTGAATATTACTAGAATGTAAGAGTTTTAGCTTATAATTGTGTTTTTTTACCATTTCGGTCGAAGTTAAAGTTGACCGAAGGTTGAAATTTTGGCAGTTATCGTGATTTATATGAAAATATTTCAAAACTGATAAAAGCTACAACCATGAGTTATTTTCTGTTGTATTTGACATGAAACTGCGCACATTTCCATATATAAAACTTTATGTAACGACTAATATAAAATGGTGCAAACACTACGACAACGTGACGATAGAATTTCTGGCACAGACGTAAGGAAAAAGTTTTTTCAAAAATTCACCATAAATCGAAATATTGTGCTAGAGACTTACAATTTGTTGCAAAATGAAGTTAAATGATTGAATATTACTAGAATGTAAGAGTTTTAGCTTACAATTGCGTTTTTTTACCATTTCGGTCGAGTCAAAGTTGACCGAAGGTTGAAATTTTGGCAGTTATTGTGATTTATATGAAAATATTTCCAAACTGATGAAAGCTACAACCATGGGTTGTATTTTGTTGTATTTTACATGAAATTGCGCACATTTTCATATATAAAACTTTATGTAACGGCTAATATAAAATAGTGCAAAAATTACGACAAAATGACGAAAGAATTTCTGAAATTTTCGGCCGAGTTACAGCGACTGTAAGAAAAAGTTTTTTCAAAAATTCACCATAAATCAAAATATTGTGCTAGAGACTTCCAATTTGTTGCAAAATGAAGGTAAATGATTGAATATTACTAGAATGTAAGAGTTTTAGCTTACAATTGCGTTTTTCGACCATTTCGGTTGAATCAAAGTTGACCGAAGGTTGAAATTTTTTGTAGTTGACGTACAGTACGTCCACTCAGCACCCAACAGACAATTTTAGTCGACGTATGATACGTCCAGTCGGCGTTTAAGGGTTAATAAAATGAATGAGTATGGGTAAGTAATTTTCTTCATCCTGTTAGGAAGAAACTACAATTGGTATGTTAAACCCTGGGGGGAGGGGGCCGGGTAGTGGCAGCTGGGGAATAATATAATGCCTTCACAGCATAGTACTGCTAGTGAAAAGTAGCTGTGTAAGAACAACAGTTCAGAGCACATGTTGAAACTTGGAAAAACCCTGAATTAATGTCTTTAATTATAATTTGCCAAGAGAATATAGAAAAAATGAATGTGGTTTGTTGGTGATTAATATGGGTAAGCTACAATTCAAGGTCACAAAAGATGGAATATTACATTACAAGTTTTATACCTTTTTGTTATTAACTAGAATTGTAAATGTAGACCTCTAGGATTAAGTATGTTATGATCAAATTTTGGATTTACGCTGATTTTTTTTATTCCCACCCTTGGCAATTCTCACTCTTAGAAATGCCCCAACAGGAGCAAATGTAGTGATTATACATAACCTAATAAATTTGGTAATACTGTACAGTATAATACTTTCATGAGGGGTTTAAGACTCTGTACTATCCTCAGTAGATAGTAGTTACATCTCAGTGTTATAAGGAGAGCACAAATACAATATTTAGGAACTGGCAGAAGTGTGCAGTTTGCAATGCAAATCCAATAATAGTGGCGAAAATGGCCAAACCCTGCCTTGTTGCCACATCTGGGTGAGCATGGTGAAAGGTAATGCACTAGGTAATCATTGTAGCCATTGAAAAAGTGCTTTCCTTCCTTGAGTCTGTTTATACTCCATCACTGTGACAACAGGCAAAATTCTGGCCAAGACCAGATATGGGAGAATTTTTTATATTGGTTGGTTTGTATTATGAAGGCCCTGGTGGGAACATAGCTTAACTTCTTTGAGGATGAACAGTGGCTATACTACCAGAAATAGGCTTGTTTTGAGATGTTTTTAAGATGAGGAATACATCACAATAAAGTACAATTTATATTTTCCAGCAGTATTGCCTTTTATTTATTTGAGAGCTAAAATTATCTGCTTCATGGGCTACTGTTGATATAATAATGATAATTTTTCTGTCCCCTCAAGACCAGCATGTAAAGATGGGAACCTTTTTGTATGCTGTAGTGCTTTTACACACATTTGTATCCTTAATTATTTTTCCAGAGTTGGGGGAAGTATTCCTTTGGTGTGGGCTTACATCAGCGAGTTCCAGCCAGCTGACAAAAGAGGTGGTGCCCTAAGTGTAATTGCTGCATTTTGGATGGTTGGAAATATCTTAGTTGCTGGTATGTGATGTTAAACTGACTGTAGACAGTTTTTTGTTATTTTTGTGAAGCTGAATTTTCTTATGTGCACATACAGTTTGTTCAGAATAAGAAATAGTGGAGTATTTCCCCATAAACCCATCACTCATATAGCTCACTTACACATATCCACAGCACATAATTGCTTCACCTTTCATATGTCTACATGGCTGCCAACACTTAGCAGACGTCTCCAAACTTTTTCTCTGCATGATAGTGAGAAATAATAATCAAAAACATTCAATCATCATATTATTTTCATAGCTTCTCATCCATATAGCTTGCTGATTCATTAGTTGATAAGTAAATTAATAATAATAATAATAATAATAATAATAATAATAATAATAATAATAATAATAATAAAAACATGCATCATGGCTCCAGGAAATCAAGGCAGAAGAAATGGGGAGAATAAAACAAAGATTCACTGAGATCACAACGGACACAGTCAGACACCAACTAAAGAAAATGCCCAACTTTAAAACCCCTGGTCCTGATGAAGTCCAAGGATACTGACTCAAAAACTTCAGGCCCTACACCCACTAGTAGCAGAACAACTCCAGCATGTATCACAAACCACCATACGCCTAAATGGATGACCACGGGCAGAACATCCTTAGTACAGAAAGACAAGAATAAGGGAAATATAGCAAGTAACTACAGGCCTATCACCTGCCTACCAGTAATGTGGAAGTTACTAACAGGTATCATCAGTGAAAGGCTATACAACTACCTAGAGGATACAAACACCATCCCTCACCAACAGAAAGGCTGCAGAAGGAAGTGTAGAGGTACAAAAGACCAGCTCCTAATAGACAAAATGGTAATGAAAAATAGTAAGAGAAGGAGAACCAACCTAAGCACGGCATGGATTGTCTACAAGAAAGCCTTCGACATGATACCGCACACATGGCTAATAGAATGGCAGAAAATATATGGGGTGGAGGAAAACACCATCAGCTTCCCTAAAAATACTATGCACAACTGGAATACAGTACTTACAAGCTCTGGGATAAGACTAGCAGAGGTTAACATTAGGAGAGGATCTTTCAAGCTTAAAACAGTAAACCCCTATTCACAGGGGATGCATACCGCACCCCCCCACGAATAGCTAAAATCAGCGAATACTTAAAATCCCTCAAAAACACATACAACTGCCTATTTTGATAGTTTAAACACAAGAAAAACACTCTAAAAATGCGTATACCTGAGTATTTTAATAGTTTTTTCACAAAAAGTGCATTTAGTCATGAAAATTAGATGAAAATACAGTAATTAGTGAATATTTCTGAGTGAAAAATACCTCGAATGGGTGAATTTTCCACGAATAATGGGTAGATACGTTCCACAGAGAAATCCGTGAATACGTGAGTCCACGAATCGTGAGAACGCGAATACGGGAGGTTTACTGTACCCTTCATAGTAGCCATGATTCCCATGACAAAAGTACTGTAGAAGATGGATGCTGGGTACCAACTCAAGAAAGAAGGCAACAGAATTAACCACCTTATGTTCATGGACGACATCAAGCTGTATGGTAAGAGCATCAATGAAATAGATACCCTAATCCAGACTGTAAGGATTGTATCTGGGGACATCAGGATGGAGTTTGGAGTAGAAAAATGCTCTTTGGTCAACATACAAAAAGGCAAAGTAACAAGGACTGAAGGGATAAATCTAACAGACGGGAATAGCATCAAATGCTTGGATGAGACAGGATCAAATACTTGGGAATAATAGAAGGAGAGGATATAAAGCACCAAGAGGTGAAGGACACAATCAGGAAAGAATATATGTAGAGACTTAAGGCGATACTCAAGTTAAAACTCAACGCCTGAAACATGATGAAAGCCATAAACACATGGGAAGTGCCAGTAATCAGATACAGCGCAGGAGTAGTGGAGTGGACGAAGGCTGAACTCCACAGCGTAGACCAGAAAACTAGAAAACACATGACAATACACAAATAACTACACCGAAGAGCAAATACAAACAGACTGTGCATAACAGGAAAGGAATGCGGGAGAGGGCTACAAAGCATAGAGGACTGCATCAACATCAAGAGCAGAGCACTGGGGCAATACAGGCATCTGAAAACCAGTGAAGACGAGAGGCTAAGGAGTATGTGGGAAGAACAACTGATAAAAGTAGACGAACACCCAGAAATATACAGTGACAGGAGAATGAAAAACAGAACAGAGGAATGGCACAACAAACCAGTGCATGGACAGTACATGAGACAGACAAAAGAACTGGCCAGCGATGAAACATGGCAGTGGCTACAGAGGGAAGAACTCAAAAAGGAAACAGAAGGAATGCTAAGAGCAGCACAAGATCAGGCCCTAAGAACCAGATATGTCCAAAGAACAATAGATGGAAATAACATCTCACCCATATGCAGGAAGTGCAATATGAAAGACGAGACCATAAACCACATAGTAAGCGAATGTCTGGCGCTTGCACAGAACCAGTACAAAAAGAGGCATGATTCAGTAGCAAAAGCCCTCCACTGGAGCCTGTGCAAGAAACACCAGCTAGCTTGCAGTAATAAGTGGTACAAACACCAACCTGATAGAGTGATAGAAAATGACCAGGCAAAGATCCTCTGAGACTATGGTATCAGGAAAGATAGGGTGATATGTGCCAATAGACCAGACGTGACGTTGATTGACAAAATCAAGAAGAAAGTATCACTCATTGATGTCGCCATACCATGAGACACCAGAGTAGATGAGAAAGAAAGAGAAAAAATTGATAAGTATCAAGACCTGAAAATCAAAATAAGAAGGATATGGAATATGCCAGTGGAAATTATACCCATAATCATAGGAACACTAGGCACGATTCCAAGATCCCTGGAAAGGAATCTGGAAAAACTAGATGCCAAAGTAGCTCCAGGACTCATGCAGAAGAGTGTGCTACTAGAAACAGCGCACTTAGTGAGAAAAGTGATGGACTCCTAAAGAGGCAGGATGCAACCCAGAACCTCACACTATAAAAACCACCCAGTCGAATAGGATGACTGTGATAGACAAAAAAGGAAAAAAAAATAATAATAATAATAATAGCCCCTTAGCAAGTAGCTCATCTTTGTTGGTAATAGTGTCTTCCTGGCTGCCTGTTAACTAGGGATTGTATATAAGTGATTTTTAGAATGTTGCTATCCTTGCTGTATTCAGTGATGGTTCCAGTTTCTTCATGGATATATGGGTGATCTTGGTATTTCTGATTTTTCTGTGATGATAATTTAGACTGGATTGGTAACATTACTTATGTAATGAGAGGTCTGCATGTTAACCAATTTTCTGAAGTTAGTTTTGTTGAAGGGCCCTATCTTTACCCCTTCCGTATTCCATGATTTCCCAGCTCTTTGATATAGTGAGGACTTGCATGGTACAGTGAACTAAGGCCAATTCAGAGGAACTAGATGAAGACTAGACACTTTTTTCTCCCTTTTCTTGTATACAGACTGATTTTATATTTTCTTATGACTGCTATATGGAATTGACCAGAGTTTGACTGCTTGTTGGGTTTGATGGAGAATGGAGTTGGATGGCATGTTTCTCCAACTGTAGAATTGGAGTACCTGACTTGGTCATTTAAGGGAAACATTAATGTTTGATGTACCTCAAGGGCAGCCATGAAGAGAAGGCTCCATCCTCTGACTTTGGCTTGTATTGGGTTGTGAGCATAGTCCTGGATGAACCTTATCTTGATGCTCTATAAGCAATATCTTCAATGCTTGTGATAACAATGAATCTTTGATTAAAAATGCCTCTGGATGTTCCTCTGTTAAAAGTTCCTGTTTTAAGAACTCTTTATCGCTATGCATCTCTTGGACTTCTTTATAAGATAAAGCCCAAGAGTTACCAAACTTTAATCCATAAATGGTACTCAAAGAACAGAAATTATTAATAGTATTTTAGATTGTAACAATTTAGAAAATTTTTTATAAAGTAATTAAATTGCAAAATGGTCTTCAGTTACAGGATTTAGACATTTGATGTCCACAGAGTGATTATAGGAGTTTGCCAAAAGGAACCTAAGATTTCATCACAAAGTGATGGCACATTTTTGGAAGAAGTTTCATCAGATGAGGAAAGTACTGAAGTCTAGTAGTAAACTCTTCAGATGGAAGTGGTGCAGTGGTGTATTCCACACAAAAGGCTAAATACGGTGAGAGGTGTGATAAAATCAACAGAACTATTAAATTATTCAAAATATAAGATCAAAAATAAATGTAGAGTGTTTAGGAGCAGTAGATGTAAAGCAGATGAAAAAAATTGTACATGAGGTAAAGAATCATTTGGAGACTCATATTCTGGCTAGACCTCACTGTTGAGACTACGAAGTATGATCAAAGCAGCCTTCTTATGGCTTTTGTATGAACTTTTGCACCTTTTTGTCAACAAAGTTTTCATTGTCAAAAGGTATGGCCTTGTAAGTAATATGTGCCAAAGAAAGCTAAAGAACAATAAAAGTGTTTGTGATAGTTGTTGGCAAGATGAGTGTGAATGCAAAACATAGCCACACGTACAAACTGTGGAGAGTAGCATCTTGCTTTTATAGTTTTCTGTGAAAGAAAACTGTCCGTATGCACTTTTCTGTCCGCCCTCAGATCTTAAAAACTACTGAGACTAGAGGGCTGCAAATTGGTATTGATCATCCACCTTCAAACATGTCAAATTGCAGCCCTGTAGCCTCAGTAGTTTTTATTTTGTTTAAGGTTAACGTTAGCCATGATCATGGGTCTGGCACCACTGTGGGTGCCAACAACACAGGGCACCACCCAGCCATTGCTGAAAGTTTTATGGGCCGTGGCTGAGAGTTTCATATAGCATTATACGCTGTATAGAAAACTCAACTGCGCCGAAGAAACTTCAGCGCATTTTTTACTTTTTTTAAAAATTATTATTGACCATTGTGTTTTAGAAAAGGAGGTACAGACAAGATCTAAAGAAAAGATGTTTCCATAAGGCAAATAAGAAGATTGTACATTCATCCAGAAGTTATCTTTGCCTCAGTTCTTAATAAAAGACAACCAGGTCATATAAGCAGAGGTTCTCAGCTCAAAAGTGAATTAACGTCAAATAGAAAATGTATTTTATTGTGACCCATCAGTATAAATTATTTGAATATTAAAAGAAATCATGTATAATAAAAATTTTTACATTGTGATACGATACAGCCTGAGGTTTTGTATGGTAGTCTCCTAAAAAAAATTTTTTAAATATCAAAGATATCAGTTTGTCTTGACATGTAACAACCCATCACTAAAATTACCTTCAGTTGTGTCAGCTCCCCTCTCAAGTTTGCTCGAAAGAAAGAGAATCCAGCTTGCCATCACACTTGGGCTCTCAAGTCCCTCTATCTGAACAGACCTATTGAGTTTGTTCCCCAGAACCTGAAAGGATTTTTCTAATTGTTAATTAATTTTTTTTGTATTTCAGGCTATATTTTTTCATTTCCTTCTGCTAGTGATGGTTTTACTTTAATAATTATAATTTGGTCTCCTTTGACTTGAGTGTATTAAGTCCTTACTAAGGTAGGGCCTGGTGTGCCACCCACACAACCAGTATGCATTCAATCCCTTCAGTTTACCTTTCGGCCCAGGTAAAAGAATGAGGGGTGGTAAGAGGTGGACCTTTTTTTTGTAAAGACCTCAGGTTTGTATGTTAGGAAAAATACAAATTAATTAAAAATTTGTCATTTGTTCCTACACGAATACAAACCCTCGGTCTTTACATATACAGTACAGTAAACCCCCCGTATTTGCGGTCTCACAATGGGCGGACTCACCTATTTGCGGATTTCTCTATGGAACATATATACGCATTATTCACCGAAAATCCGCCCATTCACAGTATTTTTCATTGAGAAACATTCACTAATTGCTGTATTTTCATCTCATTTTCATGACTAAATAAACTTTTTGTGATAAAAGTATTAAAATAATCAGGTAGTGCTTGAGTTACGATATTCCACCTTACGATAATTTGATTTTTCAATGGGGTAAGCAATTTATACCGATACAACAATACTTATAAAATATTTTTAAATTTTGCGCGGGCGCAGGCAGTAGCGTACAGCCCTTTTGCTTGTATTTCAACATCGTACGGTAATACACAATTACTGTAGGTTATACCTGTAGTACAAATGATGCTAATTAGAATAGGACTGATATATTTTTACATTATACCCATATTCGATATGGATAAAAGATTGGCAAGGAAATATACTGCTAAATTTAAGCTGCAAGTTGTAGCTGAAGCTGAGAAAACAATGTTCAAGCTGCTAATGACTATAAATTATTGTGCAACGACAACATGGATGAAACTCAACCGTAATTAAAATTGGAGAGAAAGTATTTTAATCAAAATACTGGGCATAAAAGAACATATTACTGCTATTTTTACGCCAACAAACGATGAATACGTAAAGCTCGTATTATGATGAAATCAAGTGAAAATGGCGAACGGAATCTTTATTTTTTTTACACAAAACAAACAGCCAACGTCACCTCTTAACGAAAAAATAGTTAAATTATTTTCACAACGAGACGTATTTAAGTTATATTTCAACTTAAAAACACTTCATACAGTATAACGAAATATAACCTTACCCCATATAAATAAAGTATCTAGAGATTCATTTACGCTAACTAGAAGGAAGAAAAGCACTCTGAACTGAGTTAAACAGCGAAATAAACACTGCGTAAATGATTTCCAAACCAAAACATTGATCGCTATGATCGCAGTTTATAATACAAAAGCAATACAGTATAAGAATATATACAGTATTATTGGATACAGTGAAGTAAACCATAACATTTTAAATGATCCATGGAAAAGATGCATATTTGTTATATTGGTGTTTGTATAATACAATATGTGAATATAGAATACAGTATAATGTAGCTAGGCTACCATATATGTATACAATATACCATAGTGTAGGGTAAGCTAATTCTTGTTTGTTATTCAATTTCTGTTTGTATTGAATTATCATAAGTCACTCTGCATGAACCTCCAGAATTAGCTGACATTAAAAATTACTATACTCTGTATATATAGAGTATGTTTTATAGTATATTTTGAAACCTGACCCCATTATAAGTAGGATAATACCTGTATAAGCATTTTTAGTTTTTTTTGTGTGTTTGAACTATCAAAATAGGCAGTTTTAAGTGTTTTTAGAAGGGTTTCTAAGTATTCGTGGGTTCTAGCTATTCGCAGGGAGGGGGGGTTGTGGTACGCATCCACCGCGAATACAGGGGGTTTACTCTAGAGACTTACTATTGGAGGAAGGGTTCCAAGTAATTCCCTGAACTGATAGTTTGGCTCACCTGGTACTCTCTTCCTGGTCATGAAAGAGCAAAGGAGGGATACCATACCTCTGATCTGTTGAACAAGTGTGATGTTCAACTGCGAGACTTCTAGGCAATTTAAATCAAAGGAAAGTATGAAAACCCTTGATTCAAAAGGTATGGACGAACCCACAATGTCGAAGACTATGTAGCTAAAAATAACCAACTGGCTTGCCCATAGTCAGTCCTTCTCTCTCCTTGCTAGAGAGAAGGTAGGAAATGCATCTATTAATCCAAACAAAACTGGATTATCGACGGGATACTCAGTCATGCAGATCACCTGCATGCACGCCAGTCCAGCTCATGACAGCATGTTCACACTTCCTCTGTCCACTGGAAGAGGATGAAAAACAGAAGGAATGTAGGAAGCCAGTTCCACCCACACCTTCTCCCTGTAGCCGCAGATGCAACCTGCCCTTAAGAGCTGGGTAAACTACATGACTTATTTAGCATCCACCAAGGATCCAAGGAAATGGAGCCCAAGGACGCATGGACAATAACCCGAGGTAAAAGGAAAGAATGTGAACTGCAAAATTACATTCTATCCTAGTACCAGATCAATGGGTTCTTCCTGAATGCCATAAATTGATGGATGACGTGGCCCCCAGAGATGTTGCCTCAAACATACTGATGACCACCAGGAAATGGGGGTACGTTCAGAAGGACGTTCCCCTAAGCAGAGAAATGATCCCATTGCCTATGGTCAACACTCCAAGGTAAGAGGATATGCATGTGAATTTCACGGATACATTCTATCCTAGTACTTGAACTATATGTCCTTTCTGAATGTGACAGACATATGGATGACCTTGCCTTCTAGAGGAAGTAGGAAGTTTCACGGTACGCTCAGTTGATCAGTTCCCTAGCTAGAGAAAGGGTCCTTTTGCCATCGTTTCTCAGGCAGTTCAAAGCTAACGAACTAGTCATTAGCTTTGGGTTGAAAGTCTAGATTATGGGGGTAACACAGAAGTCATACAGTACCATCAAAGGAAAACGATCAATCTGACTGATCACCTTCGAATATGCAGAATGAGCAGATCAGAACAGAGCCAACAACAGGAAATCAAGAGAAGAAAGAGTATGATCAATCTTCTTTCAAGATTGAGCGAGAACCTGAAGTCAAGATCAAATGTCCTATCCCTTGACTTCATCAAAAAAGAGCCATCTCGCTTTTGGTTCCTTGTTGGCCATCTTACCGAAAGTACTTCTGTCTGTCTGAGTACTACCACTGTCGCAGACCTGACACGTAAGGACACTAGGACCTTTGGGGACCATGTTAGTATCGTGGTGTCGTTATTATCATACTGAGGATTGTAAGCAGCAGTTACTGCCTACATCTCCCACTCCTCACAGGAGTGACATAACAGCACGAGGACCAAGGAAAGGGGCTCCAGACACCCTTCATTGACTGAAAATAAGTTTTTAGGACTTAGTCTCCAGATCAGTTGATAGATACAGTAAACGCCCCATATTCGTGTTCTCATGATTCGCGGACTCATGTATTAATGGATTTCTCTGTGGAATGTGTCTACCCATTATTCACAGAAAATTTGCCCATTCGCAGTATTTTTCACTGAGAAATATTCACTAATTACTGTATTTTCGTATAATTTTCATGACTGAATGCACTTTTTGTGATAAAACTATTAAAATACTCAAGTATAAGCATTTTTAGAGGGTTTTTTTGTGTTTAAACTCTCAAAATAGGCAGTTCTAAGTGTTTTTAGAGGGGTTTTATGTATTCACTGACTGTAGCTATTCGCAGGGGACTGTAGTACGCATCCCCTGCAAATGCGGGGGTTTACTGCATATCTGTTCAGACAAGAAACTATCAATATGTGTCTATCATTCCTTTCCCCTTTAACTAGAGAGAGGAAGGGTCTGCCACTGAAAGATACATTTGTGAACAAAACAAAACATTATATCAGTTGGAATACTTCAGTCACGTGTATAGGTCCATCTGATAGGTCTTATCTTTATCGAATCTGCTCTTCAATATCCCGGAGCATGTTCTTCGGGTTCGTGACTTCTGCAAGGAGATGATTTTTCCCATTCTTCAAAAGTTTGGGATTGGGTTAGGTTAGGTTGGACACAGTTCCCATCTTAGCCAACCCTTATCTATCCTAGTTTGAACGGACTGTCTTGCGACTCAATATCCTAGTTCATCTTGTTCCTACAAGCTTTAAGATCAGTCTTTAAGCTTTATGTAATGTTGCCCACGAACGGCATCATGATGGTTCCTTAGTCAAGTGGGGCGGCGGTGGCGGATGTCCTGTCATCATAGGGCAACTAACCTTTTGAGTAGCTTTCTGAACTTATGTTATCATAGGGGATCTCCTTTGTTGGCAATGCACATTCCTCTGACATTACTAGGACATCTCTGTCGACAGTGCGAAGTCCGTTGGCTGTCAGTACTTAGCATGTATGTATGTGGAACATCTTATTATAGGACATCCCCTGGGGTTATCCTATCATCGTCTCTGTATACAGTGCTGATGAATGGGGTTGCAGTAGCAGGCTTAACACAGACGTCAGTCAGACACATTCCAGGATGAGGGATGTATGTCAGACAAGTTCCATCACCGGAATCTATGCCCATGCATGGGTACAGGGGTTCCACTTCTTTGGCAATGTGAAGTGATTAAGCATGCCTACTTTCCGTTATCAGTTTCTACTACCAGATTGGTTTTAATACCAATAACGTGTATACAAGAAGAATTTTTTATGTTCATGTTATTTTGAACGATGGGGTCTTAGCTATGCTAAACCACTTTCACTTCAGTATTGATGAGATATTTCTAATAAGGACAGTGGAATTGATCAAGACACTCATCTCTTTCTTTTCTAGTTGCCTTCTTCTCTACCAAGATAGGTAAGAAGATAAGACCTATCAGATGTTGGACGTATAGTATGCCTGTGACTGAATTATTCCAACTGATATAACATTTTGTTTGTACACAAATGTATCTTTCAGTGGCATACCCTTCCTCTCTCTCTAGCTACAAGGGGAAAGGAATGATATGAGACACATATTGATAAATACCTTAGTTTCTTGTCTGAACAGATATATCTATCAACTGATCTGGAGACTTAAGTTCTAAAAACTTATTTTCAGTCACAGAAGGGTGTCTGGAGCCCCTTTCCTTGGTCCTCGTGCTGGTACGTTACTCCTGTGAGGAGTGGGAGATGTAGGCAGTAACTGCCACTTACAAACTAGAGTATGATAACAATGACACCACGATACTAACATGGTCCCCAAAGGTCCTAGTGTCCTTACATGCCAGGTCAGCGACAGTGGTAGTACATGTACTCAGACAGAAGTACTTTCGGTACGATGGCCAACAAGGAATCAAAAGTGAGATGGCTTTTTTTTTGATGAAATCAAGGGATAAGACAGTTGTTCTTGATTTCTGGTTCTCGCTCAACCTCAAAAGAAGATTGATCATACTCTCTCTTCTCTCGATTTCCTGTTGTAGGCTCTGTTCTGATCTGCATATTTGAAGGTGATCAGTTAGACTGATCATTTTCCTTCAATGGTGCTGTAGCACCAAAGACAGTATGACTTCTGTGTTACCCCCATAATTTAATCTTTCAACCCAAAGCTAACAACTAGTTTGTTAACTTTGGGACGCCCAAGAAATGATGGCAAAGGGATCCTTGCTCTAGCAAAAGAGATCAATCGAGCGTACCATGAAACTTCCTACTGGACATCAGTACATTTCAGGTTAGATCTCTAGAGGGCAAAGTCATCCATATGTCTGTCACATTCAGAAAGGACATGTAGTTCAAGTACTGGGATAGAATGCATTTGTGGAATTCACATGCATATCCTCTTACCTTGGAGTGTTGACCATAAGCAAAGGGATCATTAGGGGAATGACCTTCCAAACGTACCCTACCATTTCCTGGTGGTCACCAGTATATATGTTTGAGGCAACATCTCTAGGGGCCACAGTCATCCATCAGTCTATGGCATTCAGGAAGAACCTGTCGATCTGGTACTATACTCAGTTTTTTTTACCGAGGCGCATTCGCACCGACTCGCAGGGGTGCCCTTTTAGCTCGGAAAAGTTTCCTGCTAGCTGATTGGTTGCAAGTATTTTGTCCGAATAGCATCATTGTTTTCAAACAATTACCAAGTAATGTGAATCGAAACTTATTTACTAATCTAAATTTCTCCATCA
Source organism: Macrobrachium rosenbergii (assembly GCF_040412425.1). Lineage (NCBI taxonomy): Eukaryota > Metazoa > Arthropoda > Malacostraca > Decapoda > Palaemonidae > Macrobrachium > Macrobrachium rosenbergii. The sequence continues at coordinate 13,981,856 of NC_089798.1, forward strand.
GATATATGTTTTGTCAATAAATAATGTTAACGAATAAAGAGATTATAAAGTATTGTGATGGTAAGTCTAAATTTATTAACAACACCCACCGAAGTCAACGACAGGAGCTTGTTTTTGGATGCACGCTGCATAATTTTTTTACTTTTCACATATTCTAACACCAATTGGGATAAATTACACTAGGCATAAGAAAAACATGTTATTATAAACTTTCTTGGAATAACAGAATCTACTAAAAACATGGAATTATAAAACTCGCTATTGGTGAAAACTTCCGGGGAGGTAAAAGGAACAGCCTATGGAATTAGATAAAATTTAGATAAAATTACCTAGATAGGTAGGCCTAGTTATTCATATGGTATCCACATGCCAGCAAATGTTGATGGGCAAGAAAACTTTTCAGATACATATCATCTTTTATAGGCTTTTGTGCTGAAGCCTTTTGTTATATCATTATAATAAATATGAAGATGCTAGTTTTTCTTTTAAATAATAAAGGGATTTTGACAAAGGAAAAATCTATTTCTGAGGAAGGTCCCGTGTCACCCGGTGAAATTCCATTACAGCACGAATTTCTGACAATAATATGCTAGATATACCAGAGAAAAAGAGCTTTCAGGAAAGCTGGGGTTACTACCCTATTCGAGCGTCTTCTCCAGGGAAGACGTCGGTATAACGAAGGGTGAGTGAAAGATCACTACCACGGAGACTTACTCGAAAGATCTCTCCCTATCAAAACCCCCGGAATAGAGCGGTGAGCCGTTACAGCCCCTACACCCAATACCCGCCAGGACGGCGACACTAGCGCCACCTACCTCATTCCATGCTAGCACTAACCCCAGACTTGGCATGTGCAAGAAAGGGGGGGCAATAGGTGAGTCAGGGGGGTCACCAGGGTGACACGGGACCTTCCTCAGAAATAGATTTTCCTTTGTCAAAATCCCTTTTCTGAGTCCAGTCCCGTGTCAGCCGGTGAAATAGTGACAGAGAATCATGCCAAGGCTGCAACTACGAGGAAACAAGGTAATCTGAAGAAAAACATAAATTACAAAAAGCAGTTTAATGAGGGAATCTCTTACATGTGAGAAGAACACTAAACCTAAGGCACATCAAAGACTTAAAATTACGAAAGAGTGGGGGAAGTCCCCAGCATGACGGGGAAGGGGTCCCCAAAACCACTTAACACTACTAAAGCATAATATCATACGAAAATTGCATAGGTTCAATGGCACATATAATCTTAATTGGTATACACAATCTTAAAGCTACACACGTAAACTTAAGCTAAACACGTAAGAGATCAAATCAATTGGTAAACAAAACATACAGTGCATATACATACATCTGGGGTACCTGGAGCAAAATAAAAACCGCCCAGTACCCCACAAGAAAATACAATCGTAACATGTCAGATTACAGTTTCCACTCAACAGAGACAACATACATCAATATGAGGAGCAAGGCAGTGAGGCATGATCAACCAGGAGGATAAGCAGAGAAGTAAATGAGGCAGGCGGGCGGGGGGAAAGGAGGATAAGGATATGATTGGTTAAGGTGGGAGATGACACTTCCCACAGCTATGGTAGAAAATTTCAGGGCTTGAGCGATTTTAAATAGTGGCGCGTTTAAACACTAGAGGTGATTTCCAACCCGTGTATTTAGACAGTTCTGAGAAATCCATATTATGAAAGTAATTAATGGAAGTAGCAACTGCTCGAATATCATGAACCTTAGGAACTGAATCTGGGTTGGCCTGTTTAATAAAATACAGAATTTGTTGTCTTATACCATTCAGTGAAAGAGTACCACCTTTCTCCCTGATAAAAAGAGGACCCGACTTACTCTGTGGAGTTCTTAAAAGGTAAGATTTAAGTGTATAAACTGGACATAAAGACTGGTCTTGTGGAAGGGGCACCACCTTCCAAGGAGACCACCTGTCTTGTGGGTCTTCGTTTTTGGCTAAGAATCTAGGATCAGGGAAAGGAGGACCCTCTCCGGACGGGAGGAAGTTCACAAAATTATCACCTCTAGTGAGAGCCGACAGCTCTGAGATTCTAGCACCTGAAGCCAAGCTAATCAGAAATAAAGTCTTCCTTAACAGATCCTGATAAGAGCATTGAAAGTTATCTATCTCTGATGCTAACTTAAGGACGTCATTGAGAAACCACGTAACGGAATGTGGGCGTGATACTGGTCTCAGACGAGCAATATGCTCTGGGGATGGATGAAAAATAGGAATCTGTAAGGTCGATTTTAAAGCCGTATAGAAATACTTTCTTCAGGGCTGACTTGGCTGTGGTAATAGTGGCGGAGCAAGGCCTTTCTCAAACAGTGATCTAAAGAAAGAAACTCCTAAATTAGTCGTCATGATTTTGGCTTCAGATGCTTTTTGGAAGGAGGCTAACTTTTGACTGCTGAGTCATACTGTCTAAGAGTAGAATCTCTTTTATCTGATTCAAGAAACAGAGTGTTGACAGGGTCAATGTTTGCCCCTTTTTGGGCTGCGAATTTTATAAAGTCCATAAAACTAGGGCATTCTGAATTCTTGAGGAAGCTGACACAGTCTTGGTTTGTACTGTCTTGGTCAGTATGGGCTTGGGAATCAAGACTCCGCAATCCCAGTTCCTGAAGAAGAGGGAACCAATTGCTCTTCGGCCAATAGGGGCTACTAGGGCTGGTTGACCTTTGAATGTCCTGAGTTTGTGTAATACTTTCAGCAGTAAATTTATTGGAGGAACAGATAAATTTTCTCCCAATTGTTCCAATCTATTGTCATTGCGTCCGTGGCGTACGCCTGAGGGTCAGGTTGGGGGCCACATAACAGGGGAGCTTGAAGTTGCTCTCCGTCGCGAACAGATCCACTTGGAGACCCGGAACCCGGCGGCAAATCCATTTGAAAGATTCCGCGTCCAGGGACCACTCTGTCTCCAACGGAGTAGCCCTGGACAGGGAATCTACCACCACGTTCCGTACCCCCTGCTAGGTGGGTAGCTGACAGGTGCCAGCCGTGCTTGTTCGCCAGGAGAAGATAGCAACCATTACTTGGTTTACTCGACCTGATTTGGAGCCGCCCCTGTTGATGCAATGAACTACCACTGCGCTGTCCAATACCAGCCTGATATGAATCCGGTTGGGGCGGATTTTCTTTAAAGTTAGAAAGACCGCCATAGCTTCCAGGGTGTTTATATGGAACTGCTGAAACATTGTGGACCATGTTCCTTGTACTTTTGTTTTGAGAATATCCCCCAGCCGCTTAGGGAAGCGTCTGTGTGGACAACTAGTGCCGGAGGGGGAAATTGAAGCGGAACTGACTTGGATAGGCCCTGACTGTGGCCCAAGGCCGCAGTCTTGTTTTTAAGATTCGGGGATGGAGGAGACCTTGTCTCTGAGCTTGACATTGGCTCGACTCCGCCACACTCTGTTTATGTCTTTTAGTTTCGCTTTTAAGAGCAGGTCTGTCACTGAGGCAAATTGAAGGGACCCAGGACCCTTTCTTGGGATCGGCGGGATGCCGATTGATTTTTGAGAAATTTCCTGGTGAGAGATGCTATCTCCTTCCTCTTGGGAGGCGGGAGAGATAACGTGTGAGAGGACAGATCCCACTGGAGGCCCAGCCACTGAAACCGGGACTCTGGAGTCAGGCGGGACTTTCTCTGTTCAGTTGAAAACCTAACGACTCCAGGAAGTTGATGACTATGGTCGTAGCCTTCTGACACTCTAGAACTGTTGGTGCCCAAATTATCCAATCGTCTAGGTACGCTGCTAGGGATATCCTCGGGACCGGAGTTGTTGAACTTCCGTGTCCGCCAGCTTGGTGAATACCCTGGGCGCAATGTTTTAGACCGAAGGGCATGACCCTGAACGAGTAGGCTTGATTCCCGAGTCTGAAACCGAGGAACTGAGAGAAGTTCCGCGCAATCGGGCGTGATAATAAGCGTCTGAAAGATCGATAGAGGTGGTGACGGCTCCACGCGGAAGTAGAGTCCGTACCTGAGCTACTGTAAGCATGCGAAATTTGTCGCATTTTATGTAGAGATTTAGACGCGACAGATCCAGGATCACTCTTTGCTGATCTGAGTCTTTTTTGGGAACTGTGAATAACCTGCCTTGAAATTTTAGGTGCCTTACTTTCTTTATTGCTCGTTTGTTGAGCAATTCTGCCACGTAATCCTGTAGGATTGATGAGGGTGGCTGGTAAAACCTGTTTGGAGGAGGAGGGTCCTTGATCCAGCTCCATCCCAGACCTTTGGACACAATACTGTGTGCCCAAGGGCTGAAGGTCCATTGGTCCCTGAACCAATACAGGCGACCACCTACCTGTGTTTTCTCAGTGGGAGGAAGCGGGTTTGTTCCCCTCTACCACGTCCAGGTTATCCTCTTGGGGTGGTGTTTGCCTTTCCTCTGTGAGGGCCCTGCCTCTTCCCCCTTGCGATCCTGTTAAGGCCGTGAAAGTAACCACGGCCCTCATAGGTGGGGTTGTATGCTGGTGAAGCAGCATACGAGGGCGCAGCAAGGGAATGAGCTGGTTGGACCAGCACATATTGTTGGGGGTGAGCTTTTGAGGTGGAGGGCTGTGCCACTGCCGAGACCGGGACGGCTTGAACTACCGCCTGATGGTGGGGCCTCTTATGCCTCCTAAAACGTTTACCTCGTCTTGTCTGGGGCCGCCAGATTCTGGGGTCTTGCGCGCTTGTAGGCAGAGATGCCCCAGCGAGAGCGCAGACTCTGGTTGGCCCTTGTAGCCTCAGTCATGACATTCGTAACCTCTTCTTCTGGGAAGAGGTTAGGCCCCAGGTCGAGCTCTTTACGAGCTTGTTAGGCTCGTGATGGATAGTAGCATTTGTAAAGATAAACTTTCTGCATTCCAGTCTGGCCATGATGAACTCAAAAAGGTCAGACTGAAAGCCAGCTAGCAGGGACTTAGCCAAGACTTGGAAGAATGGCTCGTCCGCGCAGGGAGACGGCAGTGGCTTCCGTGAGGCAGACGGAGTTCAGGGACCGGGCTAGCTTAGTCCGGGCATCAAACTCCGCCTTTAGCAAAGATTCCGGCAGCTTGGGGAGTTCCTCACTAAACTGTGAGGAAGCACAGAAGGGGTCCAACTTCCCGACCGTGAAGGTGGACGGAGCATCCATCCAGAACTCATCACTTCCGGGAACACCAGGAAGTGGGGTCTATTTCTCTCAGCTGCGGTAACGGATTGCCTTCAAAGCACGCTCGGGCCGTAGCCAGGCGACTTTGTTCAAACAGGGAGTTGGTAAGTTGTCTCCAGGGCAAACATAGTAAAGTTGCCCTTGAAAGGAGTCAACTTTGTGTTGTCTGCCTGCCACTCTGTCAGAGTGCGCAGGAGAGACGACTGAGCTTGGTCCCTAGGGATGATGACAGTCTCCCTGGGAACCTTATCAGAACGTATCCATGCTTCCTCTGTCAATCTTACGAAGCCTGGATACGGGGGCAAAAGATCGGCGGGGAAGAATTCTAACTCCTCCAACCGTCTCGTGCCAAGACCTTCAACAGTGAGTTTGCCATCGTGTTGGATGGCCCGGAGGGCGAAACGCCAAGGGTTACCGACATCGAAAGGCGGGAGGTCCGCTGTGTCGGGAATGACATACTGGGGTTCGGCTGGGGGTGGTTTAGCCATTCCCGCCAGCATGTTGTCATAAGTGGCAAACTTTTCGGATATCTTATTGAATTTATCGTTGATATCCTCAGAGAATCTTTGAAACATCTGGTTCGCGAAAGCCTCCGCGTCAAAGGCAGGTTGGCGAGGAGGGCTTGGTTTTGCTGCCCTCTTACTCGCGCTTTGCCGGAGGAACCAGACTTGCTCCCGGAGGCTACAGGTGCTGAGACCTTAGCCTTCGACGGGGGAAGAAAGCGTGCTTTCTTGGAGGACGAGGACTTATAGCCCTTCGCCTTCCATGAAGTCTTCAACTTCAACTTGGGGATAGCTGATGGAGCTCTATCACCCAAGGAGGAAGACTTCCCAAAACCTGAAAAGGAAGAGACAGAAGAAGCTGGGGAATCAAAAAGGGGGCCCGCCCCAACAACCTCACCTACCTCGCTACTTACCACCTGGTCCTGTTCGGTAGCCATAGGTTCCAGGTCTAAGTCCAAGGCGGCGACGTCCTCTGAAACCTCAGCGTAGAGGATATCCACTTGGGGTGGCTGGGTCGCATCCCGGATCTGCTGGATGATGGGGGTGGCAAGATCTTCTGGCACTGCGGCCGCCACCCGTGCGCCGGGGTAGAGCAGGTCCCTCAACTTCGCGTCGAGGACGTAGGGCTTCCCCGACGGAACATTCCTACCAAACCCAGCCACCCAGGCCCGGAGAGATTCCAAGGCCGACTTCTTGGAGGACTCGTCCGCCTGAAAGAAAGCCAGCAATTAGCTAAGGGTGAAAAAACAGTCCGGGAACCACGTAAACAAAATTCAAAATGAGGAGCGTAAAACGGAGGAAGGCTGTCACTTACCGACTCATCCTGGATGGTTGCGCACAAGGCGAAGCAAACCTCACAACCATCAGGGTGCCACACTACCAGATCGTCGAGCCGGACCGCACAACCAGCGTGGGTCCGGCACACTACGTGACCATAAAGTTGTTGCAGTGACGCGGTACACCCTGGCTCCTCACAGCGAACAGTCTGTAAGTGGAAAACGTACATGAACCTACCACTCTAAGCAATCTAAAGCCGGCAAGGCCGGGAATTTCAACTGCAACCGGAATACTCCGGTGGAGAAGAAATCCCTTATCATAAACTAGGCCAATAAGCTCTAAAATACACAGAGTGGAAGGTAAGACTTCCAGACCCCGGAATACTCCGGGGAATGAAAGGAATGAGACAACAAGAACTCACCGCAGGGGTTGCCAGTAAAAATAACGGCGGAACCCCCGGGCGTAGAACCGGACTCACGTTTAAAAATAAGGAGAGTACTCTGTTAGATAACACAGATATTTAAATACGTATATCATGAACAATAACATTAAACAAGTGACGGTATAAAGGGCAAATGCTCCGGAGACCGGAGGGATCCGCTCCCCTTAAATAAATAAATCCCTCTTCACTTACTTCCCCGCCAGAGAAACAAGGTGGGCAAGATGCTCGTATATTCATAACATAAACCGGAGCAAGTATAATAACCCAGCCGAGTAACCCGACGGGGAGAAAGAAGTGCGGGATAGAGTGTTCGAACACGTTCGAGCTACGAGTGAACGAACCACCAACACCAACACAGCGATGCTAGGGACTGTATGGGAGGGAGCGAATCCCTCTACCAAATGGAGAAGTCCCTGAACTCGGAGAAAACGCCATCTAGCGTCACCCGCACGAGTAGAGCAAGGCTGGAAGGGTGGGGGGGGAGGGGTGGAGTAGGGGAGAATGGTAGGCTACGAAGAAAGAGAACAGGAGACGGGGGAAACATATAACCCGCTCAACTGCACACATACACCACTCCAAGAAAAATGAACTTAGGAGGGTGGCCTACTACTAAGGGAGGGAAGCGACCAAGCCTCGATGCCCGACTCCTGCCTAGGCAAAGCCTAATAGGGACCTAACCTAGTATAGGCTAGGAAAATGGAAGGACTGCGGAGGGGAGGAGGAACAAACAAGGAGAGAAATTTTGTGCCGAGAACCAACCGGGATCGAGAAGAGGGGGCAAGAAGGCGAATAGCCTAGAGGAGACACATCCAAAGAACTCTATTCCCCCAAAGGAAGGAAGAGAACTAAGGGGCTCACTCTGCCCACCAAAAAACGACCCTGGAGGAAACAGCAACCAAAACTCCCTCAACCTGATGGACCTCCACGCCGAGGGCAAGGGGATGGAAGCAAATAAACCTACTCCACTAAAAAACCATCACACATAAATATGGAAACAAAAATGTGCTCAATAGGGTGCGTAGCCTACCTCGGGGCAACGGTTAGATCTGAGGCTGCCGCTACCACGAGGAGGTAAACAATGGTAAAATAAATGAACCGAGAGCACTATCGCCAAGAATAAAATAAATAAATAGCCTAATACAGACTAAAATAATAGGGAACCCAACCTGGGGGGGGTACCTGGACGGGGCATCACCTCAAAAGGGCCGGTAGGCCAAAATTATGTAAATTTCGAAAAAGGGGGGCGCCACCGCAGGAAACCCGCCAGGAGGAGAACCATGGGGCAAAATATATCATCTATAACGACAAGGAGACAACCCCAACAGAAAAGAACTGATGGGGTCGCCTCGCGGTCGACATGGCTGGCAGGGGACGCCGTGGCGTCATAAAAAGATCTCAATATATATATATAGACGAGACCAAAACAGCCAAAATATAGAACGAAAAACCCCACAATAAGATGGTACTTAACTTGGAGATAGTAAAGCTGCTCGATGACATGGCGAAAGATGAATAAATCCACAAAAAGGCACGAGCACACAAAAGGAAAAGGTAGCGATCACGTGCTAGAAAATGGAATGAGGTAGGTGGCGCTAGTGTCGCCGTCCTGGCGGGTATTGGGTGTAGGGGCTGTAACGGCTCACCGCTCTATTCCGGGGGTTTTGATAGGGAGAGATCTTTCGAGTAAGTCTCCGTGGTAGTGATCTTTCACTCACCCTTCGTTATACCGACGTCTTCCCTGGAGAAGACGCTCGAACTGGGGGTAGTAACCCCAGCTTTCCTGAAAGCTCTTTTTTCTCTGGTATATCTAGCATATTATACCTAGAAATTCGTGCTGTAATGGAATTTCACCGGCTGACACGGGACTGGACTCAGAAATAATGTATTTCCCTTATTATGGCTTTATTTCTTGCACACATTTCAAACTAGGCTAGCCTATGTCTATGTGTCTTACATCATTTTTCGACAATTGCAATAAATTTTGCTTAACTCTTTAAGGTAAGGAGTAACAGTAAACAGTAGCTGATGCTTGATATAAGTTAAGCTAGGGGTATGTAGGCCTATGATGTAAGTCCGTATAGAAAGGATTTGCTAATTTTGTCGTAAAGGTATGGATTCTATTAATAGCACTATTTTCGGTTTGAGGATACTGTAGTGTTCCATAAATTGCATAAAAATCATAATTAAACGAATTCATAATTTCACCGAGTTACAACCGCGATACCCCTCCCCCTCCCTTCCATCCCCGCCTCGGTATTTTATAGTAGATGCATATAGCCTACTAATCCTTAAAATGTATATGTATATGTGTATAGTGCATTTTCTACTCAGTCACATATTCTTTTACTTCTCAAAATATTCGCAAAAACTCGTGTTAACCTTATATGTGTCCTGAACAGAACACAAAATAAGAAAAAAAAGTTTTCTTATCTCGCATTGTCTGCTGTAACGTACATGAAAGAGGAAGTTGTTAATTTCTGCGAAATATATTTTTGTTAGTGTGCACCTACAAAAAGAAGCATAGAAACTAATTAATTGCAGATATAGCCATTAAAGTAATCTCAATAACTTAACACTGATTTCAACACTTACATAAATCACGAAAAAGCTGCAATGACATAAATCAGGAAAATGCTGCAATGACAATCACCTGTGGTAGCTTTCCCGCCAGGCCACCACAGGCTGTTCCTTTTACCTCCCCGGAAGTTTTCACCAATAGCGAGTTTTATTAATTCCATGTTTTTAGTAGATTCTGTTATTCAGAGAAAGTTTATAATAACATGTTTTTCTTATGCTTAGTGTAATTTATCCCAATTGGTGTTAATATATGTGAAAAGTAAAAAAATTATGCAGCGTGCATCCGAAAACAAGCTCCTGTCGTTGACTTCGGCAGGTGTTGTTTTTATATTTAGACTTACCATCACAATACTTTATAATCTCTTTATTCGTTAACATTATTTATTGACAAAACATATATCTGATGGAGAAATTAAGGTTAATAAATAAGTTTCGATTCACATCACTTGATAATTATATAAAAACAATGATGCTATTCGGACAAAATACTTGCAACCAATCAGCTAGCAGAAAACTTTTCCGAGCTAAAAGGGCACCCCTGCGAGTCGGTGCGAATGCGCCTCAGTAAAAAAAACCGAGTTTAGGATAGAATGTAATTGTGCAGTTCACATTCTTAGCCTTTTACCTTGGGTTATTGCCTATTAGTTCTTGGACTGCTCTTAAGGACAGGTTGCATCTTGCCTAAGGTGTGCGGCTACAGGGAGAAGGTGTGGGTGGGACTGGCTTTGTACCTTCCTCCTGTTTTCCGTCCTCTTTCAGTGGACAGAGAAAGCATGAACAAGCTGTCATGAGCTGGAATGGTATGCATGCTGGTGATCTGCATGATTGAATATCCAATCTATAATCCAGTTTTGTTTGGATTAATAAATGCATTTCCTACCTTCTCCCTAGCAAGGAGAAAGAAGGACTGACTATGGGCAAGCCAGCTGGTTATTTTTATCTACAGAAGTAAACCCCCTGTATCCGCATTCTCACAATTCATGGGATGATCTGTGGAACATATCTATAAATTATTCACAAAAAATTCGGCAATTCACGGACTTTTTCGTTGAGAAATATTCACCAATTATTGTATTTTGATGTTATTTTCATGACTAAATACATTTTTTATGATACAGTAATATAATGATTTACTAATTTTCAAATATTAAAATTAATAAGATTAAATAATATAATAATAATAATAATAATAATAATAATAATAATATTAATAATACTGTAAGATTAAATAAGTAATAAGATGAAATAATACATAATGTTTCTCTCTCTTTCTCCCATCCTGTTTTAGTTCTCTCTCTCTCTCTCTCTCTCTCTCTCTCTCTCTCTCTCTCTCTCTCTCTCTCTCTCTCTCTCTCTCTCTCTCTTTCTGAGATGAGAGAACTTTTATGGGATGTTTATTTGTTTTGTATGATCAATAAATGATTTATCTAAAATAATAAGTACTAATTTTCAATATTAATAATAATAATAATAATAATAATAATAATAATAATAATAGTAATAATAGTAATTTACTGTAATTACAACATTTATGCATTTCTATTGTAAGTAAATGGAAAAATTTAGACAAACAAATTTCACCCCAAACTTTTTTCTCTAGTCTCGGAGGTCATGGGGGAGGGTGAACCTGTCAAATATGTCAAGTAACCTCACAGCATGGGTTGGGTGGTCTGTGTTGCCAACGACTAGAAAGGATACATATACTGAAAAATCTCTCTCTCTCTCTCTCTCTCTCTCTCTCTCTCTCTCTCTCTCTCTCTCTCTCTCTCTCTCTCTCTCTCTCTCTCCAAAGGGTAGAATATGAGAAATAAATAGATAGCTATATAAATAGATACTTAGTTCATAGTGTTTTAAAAATATAAAGGTTTATCTTTGGAACACAAAAAACAAACATATAAATTATTTTGTTGTCAGTCACTTAAAGAGAAATGGATTAACATTCCTTGAGAGATTAAAGAGATAAATTCTCTCTCTCTCTCTCTCTCTCTCTCTCTCTCTCTCTCTCTCTCTCTCTCTCTCTCTCTCTCTCTCTCTCTCTCAGGAAAAGTAACATATAAATTTTGTAAAGAGAAATGGATTAACATTCCTCAAAAAGATTAAAGAGATAAAATTTCTCTCTCTCTCTCTCTCTCTCTCTCTCTCTCTCTCTCTCTCTCTCTCTCTCTCTCTTGCCCTGGCAGTACAAGGCTGCCTGAATTTGTCAAAGTGCAACTCTCTCTCTTTCTGATTTTGCTGGAAGGGTTGGAAGTATGTATGTATATATTTTTAAGGGTACTAATGTTCAAGATGACTTTGAAATTATATGAATAATATAATTGCAAAGATTAATACAGTAATAGGATAATAATTTAAGGTATATTTGATTTAGGATGATACTTTTAAGTATGCATTTGGTATTTGAACTTTCAAGATAGGCAATTTTAAGCGCTTTTAGTGGGTGGTTCTAAGTATTTGTGGATTTGAACTTTCATGGGGGTATCTGGAATGCATCCCCCGCAGGTACGGCGGGTGTACTGTAGTCTTCGACATTGTGGGTTCGTACCTATTGAATCAAGGGTTTTCATACTTTACTTTTATTCGAAGTGCACGGAAGTCTGGCAGTTGAACATCACACATGTTCAACAGATCAGAGGTATGGTATCCTTCCTTTGCTCTTTCATGACCAGGAAGAGAATACCAGGTGAGCCGAACTACCTGTCAGTTCAGATTACTTGGAATCCTCCCTCCAATAGTAAGTTTCCATATATAAAGACTGAAGGGGCTGTATTCGTGTAGGAACAAATGACAAATTTTTAATTAATTCGTATTTTTCCTAACATACAGACCTGAGGTCTTTACATAAAAGACCCACCTCTTACCACTCCTCATTCTTTCACCTGGGCCAAAAAGTAAACTGAAGAGATTGAATGCATACTGGTTGGGTGGGTGGTACTTCTACCCCTACCATAGGTAACTGTTACCATAACTGCCCTGCAAAAGTTTAACGGCCAGACTTTCCAGCTTCGCTGAAATTTATCCATATGTAAAGACCTCAGGTTTGTATGTTAGGAAAAATACAAATTAATTAAAAATTTGTCATATTTGAACTATCACAAACTATGTGAATTGTATTACTTAACATATTCATATAGTGTTGATAATTTTCATTACTTTAAGCAATACATTATTTATTATGGTTCATGTTCTCAACTTGTTAACAACCATGGAGGCCATGGATTTGGAGGAAGAAATGAAGATGGAGAGGATGTACTGAAAAAGGCACTGAGTTTTGAATAAGTTTGTATGAACACCCAATTTGTGATGGCAGATCATTATTTAGTAACGTATGAGAGTTGTGGAATACAGAGCCGTATAGATTACCTTAAGGTAGGTCATCCATTAGCAGGGCTCTTACTGATGGTACCAAAACTTCCTCTAGATTGCTAATATATTGGGAAGTATTCATTTGTGCATCCTAATACGTTCCCCTTGATCACTGGCAGCCATCCATCCCCATAGGGCTGCTGTAATTCTTCTGCTCTTCTGTGATGGATGTTTTCAGGGTAGTAACTGAAAGTAAGAAAACAGTTGTAAAAGATATGAAAAGGATAATTAAAATTATGAAGAAAATGAACATAGATCCTAGGCCTACTCCCCTGTCTCTGTATATACAGAAGTATTCATAGAATGATTTACATTTAACATCTTTGTAAAGCATGGCTGGGTCATTATCAAGGGGAAGCAGTACTAGGATAATAAAAAGTATTACTAAAATATGCATTGATTATAATTACTCTAATGAAAACCTTGATTCATATAATAGGCCTGTACTGACACAAATATCAATTCATATGATAGGTCTATAGTGATATAAAGATCAAATCCATATTGTAGACCTATAATAGTGTCATTTCTTATAACAGGCCTATAAAAAGACAAATAAAGATATCATTTTTATAATACAGTAGACCTGTGATAGACGTTAGTACAGGAAAGCCTTCATTCCTGTGAATGGAACATTATGAAATAAAGTAATAAGATTGTTGTAACAGACTTACAGTAAAAAAACAAGCTAGAATTTATCTTGAGTGACCGTCTTAATGGGACCCTTAGGCCTACCCTTTTTAAATTGTACATATTCTTCAACCTTTTCTTCCTGTGATTTAATTAAAGCCTACCATGTTTTCTTGGTACACCAATGGTGAAGGCCCGTTTTGAAAAAGTTGACAGCAAACTGATTTATGTTAAACGGTTTGTTTTCCCACCCACACAATAAGCGATGTCATGATTAACAGTGAAACTCAGATACGGAGGGAATATTCCTTTTTTTTTTTTTTTTAGATTGGAACACATATCTAGATATCGATAATAATTAATTTTTATAGTCATAAACATTAATATCTTAATGTAATAGTACAGTAAAAGTAAATATTCATGGTAATTAAGATTCTGAACTGGATGATAGTTGTAGGTTTCAAATTGTTTCATTAAATTTTAACAAATTTGTGTTATTTTTCTGCCAGTACAGTGAACCCCCCGTATTCGCGGGGGATGCGTCCCACACAAACCCCGCAAATAGGTCAGATCCGCGAATGCTTAAAACCCATCTAAAAACACTTAGAACTGCCCATTTTGATAGCTTAAACCAAGAAAAACCCTGTAAAAATGCTTATACCTGAGTATTTTAATAATTTTATCACAAAAAGTGCATTTATTCATGAAAATTATATGAAAATACAGTAATTAGTGAATATTTCTCAGTGAAAAATACCGCAAATGGGCGAATTTTCTGCGAATGATGGCTAGATATGTTCCACAGAGAAACCCGCGAATGCATGAGTCCGCAAACCATGAGAACGCGAATATGGGGGGTTTACTGTATTATATTTTATTGTTTGTATGTGTAGTAATCTTATTGTGATTATAAAATTCAGTTTCTGTGTGATTTTAAAAGGAAAAATATATCTTATGGTGAATGAAATTCACCAAAGAGTGTGCCAGAATTTTCCAGAGTGATTCCACAAGAGCACTCATAGTGGCCCTTAATGCAAGACATTGTAAGTCAGTCTTGCATATACTGTATACCGGTCCTCTACAGAGCTACATGTCAAGGTTGGACTCTCTCAATAATAGACTTGAAACTACTGCACTGTTTACCAACAGTACAAGTATGTGCAAGTCATTATTTAAGTATAAATTTGTGACCAAGGCTAAATTGAAATGAAAAGTCGTAAAGATATGAAAAGTTTGAGGTAACAGCGTAATCGTAAACAGTCAAACTAAGGAAATTAACTTATAAATATTTTCATGAAAAATCATCAATCATTTCATCTAGAGTAGTAAGTCTATTAACCCTTAAACGCCTACTGGACGTATCATACGTCGACTAAAATTGTCTGTTGGGTGCCAAGTGGACGTACCGTATGTCGACTAAAAAAAATTTCAACCTTTGGTCAACTTTGACTCGACCGAAACGGTCGAAAAACGCAATTGTAAGCTAAAACTCTTACATTCTAGTAATATTCAATCATGTACCTTCATTTTGCAACAAATTGGAAGTCTCTAGCACAATATTTCAATTTATGGTGAATTTTTGAAAAAAACTTTTTTCTTACTCCCGCACGGTAACTCGGCCGAAAATTTCATAAATTCTTTCGTCATTTTGTCGTAATTTTTGCACTGTTCTATATTAGTCGTTACATAAAGTTTTATATATGAAAATGTGCGCAATTTCATGTAGAATACAACAGAAAATAACTCATGGTTGTAGCTTTTATCAGTTTTGAAATATTTTCATATAAATCACGATAACTGCCAAAATTTCAACCTTCGGTCAACTTTGACTCGACCGAAATGGTCAAAAGACGCAATTGTAAGCTAAAACTCTTACATTCTAGTAATATTCAATCATTTACCTTCATTTTGCAACCAATTGGAAGTCTGTAGCACAATATTTCAATTTATGGTGAATTTTTTAAAAAAACTTTTTCCTTACGTCCGCGCCAGAAATTCTTTCGTCACGTTGTCGTAATGTTTGCACTGTTTTATATTAGTCGTTACATAAAGTTTTATATATAGAAATGTGCGCAATTTCATGTAGAATACAACAGAAAATAACTCATGGCTGTAGCTTTTACCAGTTTTGAAATATTTTCATATAAATCACGATAACTGCCAAAATTTCATGCTTCGGTCAACTTTAACTCGACCGAAATGGTAAAAAAACGCAATTATAAGCTAAAACTCTTACATTCTAGTAATATCCAATCATGTACCTTCAATTTGCAACAAACTGGAAGTCTCTAGCACAATATTTCGATTTATGGTGAATTTCTGAAAAAAAAAAATTTTTTCCTTACGTCTGCGCGCAGTAACTGCCGAACATCTCAGAAATTCTTTCGTCATGTTGTCGTAATATTTGCATTGTTGTACATTAGTCGTTACATAAACTTTTATATATGAAAATGTGCGCAGTTTCATGTAGAATACAACAGAAGATAGCTCATGGTTGTAGCTTTTATCAGTTTTGAAATATTTTCACATAAATCACGATAACTGCCAAAATTTCAACCTTCGTCAACTTTAACTCGACCGAAATGGTAAAACGCAATTGTAAGCTAAAACTCTTACATTCTAGTAATATTCAATCGTTTACCTTCATTTTGCAATAAATTGGAAGTCTCTAGCACAATATTTCGATTTATGGTGAATTTTTGAAAAAAACATTTTCCTTACGTCTGCGCGGTAACTCAGCCGAACATCTCAGAAATTCTTTCGTCTCGTTGTCGTAATATTTGCACCATTTTATATTAGTCGTTACATAAAGTTTTATATATGAAAATGTGCGCAATTTCATGTACAATACAACAGAAAATAACTCATGGTTGTAGCTTTTATCAGTTTTGAAATATTTTCATATAAATCACGATAAATAGAAAAAATTTGACTTTCGATCAACTTTAACTCGACCGAAATGGTCGAAAACTGCAATTGTAAGCTAAAACACTTACAGTCTAGTAATATTCAATCAATTAGTTTCATTTTTCAACAAACGGGAAGTCTCTAGCACAATATTTCGATTTATGGTGAATTTTTGAAAAAAACATTTTTTTACGTCCGGACGTTACGAATTCATGCATCATATTGTGATAATATTTTCTCTATGTTGCTTTGATCGTTTTACAATTTGTTATATACCAAAATCATCGCAATTTAGTGTACAACACAACTAAAAAAATTAACTCATTAGCTTTAACCGTTGTGCTTACAGCGCGATTTGTATACAATTGTATAAGAGGTTTTTTTTTTCGCTGTCATATATTCCAATATTTATATATGATAATACTTTTTATCATTTCTGATGGTTGCATACTAAACTTCAGGCAATGACAAAATAAAGGAGCCAAAAATGAACTCTTAATCTTAAAAACTAAGCATGCTGTGATTTTTTGAAAAAAACTTTTTTTCCGCTTCGGCGCTAACTCACCGAACGCCGCCGGCATACGGGAGACGTTTTTGTAAATAGAGGCTCGGCGTTTAAGGGTTAAAATAAAGCTATGAAGTTTTACTTAAATGTAGGGTATATACATGGAATGACTCATTTGCGATATAACAAAGCTAGGAAAATAGCGAGCAACCTGACAGACATACACCATTTTCATAACGGACCAGAATTGATAGGAAAACAAAACCTACTAGGCTGGACACCACTTACGGTGAAAACTGCCTACCAACAAGTAACCATCTCCACACCAAATCTTAATTAACTTATTTTAAGGTTTAAGGTAAAAACATGGAAAACCCCATTGTCATAGCAAAATTTAAGGTAGAATTTAATGAAATCATAATAATATTGTGAATTTTAAAGTGAAATTAGTGGAAATTTGAAAATTCTTTAACCAAACAAAGCAGGTCTGCTTAACCTGACAGACACAATTGGAAGGATTTTATTGCTGTCAAAGGGCACTTTGCGGCTCAGCTGTGCAGACACCTACTGTAGGTAGGTGCCCTTCTGTTTTTGAGTGTTGAAAAAATGAGCTGGCACACATTTAAGCCTATTGTAAATTGATGGGTAGTATAAAACAATGTTAGTTGAAAGATGTAAGGAAGGGTCTTAGTCCTCAGTAGTGTGATCTCTTACTTCCTAGAGTAGCAGGAGTATCTTTTTGCTGGATTTATGTACAGTATATGGTTGCAGTACCTAAGGCAATGGTTTGATATGATACAAACACATAGTTTTCAATATTCCAATTTTGATGAAAAAATAAAGCAACTACCTGTACTGTTTCAATGCTAGATTATTTTATTTTTACATTTTATTTATTTTTTTTTATTCTGGCAGTTCTTTATTCATTTATCTTATGTAGACACTTACAGCATCTGATAATTTTTTGTTGTTACTAATGTTTATTTTGCTCATCTATATTTTTCAGCCCTGGGTCTGGCTATCATACCTCATAACATTGGCTTTGTAAATCCAACCTTCTCGTATAATTCATGGCGAATATTCCTCACACTCTGTGCTGTTCCATCATTGCTGTAAGTTTGAGGCCAAGTTGACAGATTTGTAAGGAGGTGGGGAGTATTTTGATTTTGGCAAGTAACCCTAAGAAAGCCCTTATTGAAGTAGATAGAAATTGCAAGACTGATTCATTGCCCTTTTAACTTGGCTGCTAAAAGAATTATAAATGACAGTTTAATACTGTATGTCATTTCTGGGTATGTTTTTGTTTTGATTTATTGGCTTTTATTGTTAAAAGATTTAAGGATTCTTTTTTATTAGACCATCTAGCCTTTGGAAGAATAAATAGAAATTTTTAAATCAAGATTTATTTATTTCATAACAAACCCATCAGTCACAGTTAGCCATCATTCATAGATCTGAATTCCAGACACAGAGCTTTTGCAGTCTGAAAACAGAAGATGCAGATTAGCTAGATAATCAGTCACTAAGCAACAGTAAGCACAATTGCACCTACAACCCATTGATAGAGAGAGCTGGCCTCATTTGGTTGTCTATGTTATTATAGGTTACAGTTACCACAAGAGCTCCTCTTTGCTTTATGGTATGTTACACCCATTCTACTGTCTGTAATTTGGCCTTTCTTTTTCTGATTAATTACTAGTACCTTTATTTGTCATCCCCTGTAGGGGGGTAGTGCCATCAGTGCACCTCATGCAGTGTACTGTAGGCATTACTTAAGGTTCTTTGCAGCGTGCCCTCGGCCCTTAGCTGCAACCCCTTTCGTTCCATTTACTGTACCTCCTTTCATATTCTCTCTTCCATCTTACTTTCCACCCTCTCCTAACAGTTGATTCATAGTGCAACTGTGAGGTTTTCCTCCTGTTACACCTTTTGAACCATATGCTGTTAATTTCAGTTTCAGCGCTGAATGACCTCATAGGTCCCGGTGCTTGGCCTATAGCCTAAATTCTATATTCAATTCAATTCATTTATTTGCCATCTGACTACCGTTAGGTGACCAGCCCTTTATGTTTGTTAATAGGTTGTTCCATTCATATATTAGTTTTGATGATAGTTTGTTTGCTTTTTGCTGAAACTATATAGTTTATTTTTATGTTTTTTGTGGTCACTAGATAATATTCATACCTTAGATTGTTTTGATATTTTTTGTAGTTTGAGTAGAATTATCATTTGTGTTTGTTGGATGGTTGAATGTACGTTACGTCTGTTACCAAGAGGGCAGTACGATTGGTGCCAGTGTTCCCTGCGTGTCTGCAGTTCAGTTGCAGTCACACCTCTGTACTGATAAGACATGTAATAAAACACTGGAGTGTTCCACGGGTTTCCTTGCCTCTCCAACATGGTGTAATGAGTAGGATCCATAAAGGATTAGCATGTCTACACCAGGGAGACCATCTTTCACGGCAAGGAGGACACGACAATCTTCCAGGGGTGCTCACAGTACTCCTGTCGGAGTGGCGCCAGGATCACTGGCTCTTCAACATGTAGTTGCTGAAGGTCAACATGCATTGCAAGCCTTTAACGACTGTTTGGCTACATGGTGAGTGGCTTGGGTCTACAGAGTGGCCCTGGGACCCCTCCCCACCACTACTAGAGAATTGTGCTTTGGAAATGTCGTCAGCCTTCCTCAGGACTTGGAAACAGTCGATGACACAGTGGCTTAGGCTACATAAGCTTCAAGCAGCAGATGCAGCTCAACACATTAGGTTTTAATGCACCCCAAAGTTGCAGCGTACACTGGATGCCAGGTATAGTGATGTACAGTGGGCTAATCTGTCTCCAGAAGGGGCTTTGGATGCTATAGGGACCATTGTTCTGCATGCATTGAACCAGGCTATGCATTGGGCTGAGTTTTTTGTTTTTATGCAAGGGCATGAGAGGTCCATTAGTGAATATTTTGCAAAGTGCTCACAAAAAGCCAAGGACTGTGGCTTCCAGTGTCCTAGGTGCCATAGTGAGTTGTCTGAATACAGGCAGTCCCCAGTTATCGGCGATCCGCTTTTACATCGCTTGTCTAGCGACGACGATAACCGGATTTTCAACACCGATTCCCAGTTATCGGCATCGATCTCCAGTTATCGGTGCTGATCCCCGGTTATCGGTGCCGATAACCGGATACCAGCACCGATAACCAGGGATTGGCACTATTCTCACCGATTTTCAGTTGTCGGTGATATTTGGTTATTGTCACGCTGTCGGGAACGGAACCCCCGCTGATAACCGGGGACTGCCTGTATATGCTTATCAGAAAGCTTCTGGCAGGTCTAAGGAATGAGATATTGAAAAGAGACCTCTATAGGTCATGTGATTCCGTTTGTAGCTTAGATGCCTTAAGGGCAGTGTGTGCGACATACAAGGCAGCCCACAAAGATGCATCCATGCCCTGGCACGACAAGGCATCAAGCCATGTGCAGCCGATGTGGAGACAAATTCCAGCCTCCCCCCCTGAGTGTGCAGTGGTGAAGAGTGGTGAGAGGGCCTCAGTTCCCATCGGTGCTTGTATGTGTGGGAACTGTGGAGTGCAGCATGAGCCAAGAAAGGTGTTGTGCCCAGCAAGAAATAGTGTTTGTCATGGCTGTCATAAAATCGGCCCCTTGAACAGTTTTGTAGGAGCAAGAAGAAGACGGTGAGTGATGCCCCTGCTTTGTCAGTAACATTGGGGTAGTCACTGCCAGGGTACAACCCAGTATGCAGCCTACTATAGAAGTGGTAGTGTCCTCATCAATGCATGGATCTAGGCCTAAGGGTCACAACCCTGTACAGGCTGTGGTAGACATGCGGGGCCCAAGTGTGTGTTGCAGGCCCCACTGCTGTTGACCCTCATTGAAAGGCCTGCCCTTTCACAACGCGTTGGGGGCCTATGTGATGTTGCCATGTTTGATTGGAATGTATGGGGACTGCCCCTCTTCGCATTCAATACGGCGACAGGACAACCATCCAAGAAGTGTACTTCATCAAGCCTGCAAGGTCTTTCTTCCTTTCATCAGCTGCTTGTAAGGACCTTGGCCTCATGCCTCAGTCCTTTCTCCACCACCTACTGGTGTCGGCGAGCCTCTCACTGGAGCATGAGGTCCCCACACCCACTGGGCAATCTCTGCCTAAGCCCTCATCCATGCCCTTCCCACCAGTGGAGGAGAACGTCCCAAAGTTGGAGCAGTGGCTCTTGTGCCATTTTTCGTCATCAACGTTCAATACAGAGAGGGAGCCCCTCCCTGTCCTGGAGGGCAAGCTACACCATATTCATCTACTGCCAGGGGCAACCCCCTGTGCATGCCACACCTCAGCATCAGTGCTGAAGCACTGGGAGTCTGAAGTGAAGAAGCAGTTGGACCAGGACGTCAAGAAGAGCATCATTGAGGAGGTACCCACTGGTGAAACAAGAGAATGGCGTGTGAGGATGGTCATTATTGCCAAGAAGTCGGATCAACCCTACTGCACTGTGGACTTTCAATGCCATAATGCCTCCTGCAGGTGAGACACACATCACTCCCTTGCTCCTTTCGACATGTTCTTAGGGGTGCCTTTACATTCCTTAGAGATATTGGCGGATGTGCACTGGAGCTTCCACCAGGTGGAGTTAGATGAAGAGAGCTGCAGAATCACAATCTTTATCACACCCTGGGGGCATTATCGATACAGAAGAATACCCATGGGACGCTGTTCAGCTTCAGATGTCTACACCAGGAGGTTTGATGATGCCATCAATGACATCCCTCGAAAACAAATGTGTGGATGATGCTCTTCTGTATGACAACAGGATCAAGGAGGCCTTCTGGCACACCTATAATCTCTTGGATGTGCAAAAAAAGGCGTAACCCTCAAACCAGAGAAATTCAGCTTCTGCTGAGGAGAAGTGAACTTCATTGAATTCCAGCTGGGTTGGGATAGTCCACAGAGGCGAGTCTAGCTGCCATATGGAGATTCCCTATGCCAGACAACCCCTCTGTCACTGATATCAGGTCATGGTTTGGTTTCGTCAACCAGTTGGCACCCTTCCTCGCTACCGCCCCACTGATGGAACCCTTTAGAGACCTACATGGGAGCCGCCACTTGTCGCAGGCTGAAGCTGGGTACAGTGCTTTTGAGGGAGAGGCCTTAGCTGTCATATGGTGTCTCAAGAAGGCCAGGCTGCTACTGTTGGGCTGCCCCAGCTTATTGATCGTGACCAACCACCGCCCACTAGTCAAGCTCCTGGGTGATAGAGTTGAAGGATATACTGAACCCAAGGCTCTTCTGTCTCAAGGAGAAGACCGTACAATACAGGTTCCAGGTAAGATACCTACCAGGGAAGAGGAATTGTGCTGCTGACTGCTTATTACGCTTACCTACCCTCCGTTGTGAACCAGATGACAAGGACTCCAAACTTGAAGAGGATATGACTGCTGCCCTTGTCACTGCTTCAGCCACTGCCCTTGTCACTGCTTCAGCCACTGCCCTTGAGCAAGAATGCCTTGTACGTGATGAGGAGAGAGTCAGAGTAGCAGCCTTTAAAGACCCCGTGTACCAGCTGCTGGCAGCTAAAGTTGCAGCAAGTGACTGATGCCTGCAGAAGGCACAGGAGGTGGCCTGCCTATGTCAGTTCTACTCAGTTAGGGACAGGTTATCTATGGTGGAAGATCTGATAGTCTACACTTACAACCAAGGATGCCCACGTCTGCTTATTCCAGAGGAACTTCGCTGTCAAGTCATTACAGGCCTTCACGCAGGCCATCAGGGGGTAGACTCCATGCTCCGCAGGGCTAGGCAGTCGGTTTACTGGCCAGGCATGGAAGGCGACCTGCAGAGCCACAGGGATGGGTGTGCCTCTTGTGATATACATGCTCCATCACAACCTGCTGAACCATCGGTACTCATACCACCCCAGAATACCCATTCCAGTCGACGGTGGTGGACATGCTACAGTCGAGGGCCATATGTACATGGCCTATGCAGATAGGCTCACTGGGTGGCTAGAAGTGGCACACTTCCTACATGGCACATGTCATCAAGAATTATATCAGTTTTGAGGATGTACTTCACAAGATGGGGAGCACCAGAGCTAATCTCGACATATGGGGGCACAAACCTCATCAGCGAAGCAATCACATCGTTCTTCAGAAAATGGGGGTTACAGTATGCCTATCGTCAGCCCATTATCCCCAGTCTAATGGAGGGACCAAAGCAGCAGTCAAGACTTCCAAGAGGATCAGCAGGTTTAACATAGGCAAAGGAACCAGCCTTGATTGCAACAAGGCATCCCTGGCAATTCTTCAGTACCTCAACACCCCTACTAAGGGGTTCGACAAGTCCCCAGCACAGCTCGCCATCAGCAGGCAGCTCAGAGATGGAGTGCCAACGTCCAGTGAGAGGTACTGGGATGAGGTAATCCAGCGGAGGGAGCTACTAATGGCAGAGTCCCAAAAGGAGACCCCACCACTTACTGGGACCAGGGAGCTTCTACCCCATGTTGTAGGCTACAGGGTAAGAGTGCAGGATCCTGTAACCAAAACCTGGGACCGATCTGGGTTGGTAGTGGCATCTGAGGGCCACCAACAATCTCTCATTAGGCTGGATGGAAGCAATCGAGCGAAGCACCTAAAAGTTTTAAAATGGCCACCCCCAACGTCCTTAGCCATTCCCCCATACCAGGAACCCGCACACAGTGCAACCCTTATGGATGTGCGAATATGTCTTGGGGGATATTGAGTGTTAACCCATGCTCAAAAAAGTGTAAAGTCCTCTGGTCAGCTTTACTGATTTACCATAATATGTTCTTGCAATTAACGCTTTTCTTTCTTCCAGGTATTATCATGTAGAAATAATGCTCATGCTTGTCTAGCCTTGTATAATGACATTTTGCTGTTCCTCATGCTCTTGCTTTGTTTTCCTTTTTCTTTTCTTTTCTTTTCTTTTCTTTTCAATAAGTTGAACTGGCTAGGAATTCAGTTGTGCAAACATATTTTTGCCATGCATGTCCAGGTTTGTTATGATACATACACATTACTTTTTGTCCTATGGGGATTTTTCTCTTATTATTTTCTTTATATAATATATATATATATATATATATATATATATATATATATATATATATATATATATATATTATATATATATATATATATATATATATATATATATATATATATATATATATATATATATATATATATATATATATATATGTGTGTGTGTGTATATATATATATACTGTATATATATGTATAGACAGGCAGTCCCCGGTTTATGATGGGCTTTCCGTTTTTACGCCACATCGTAAACCGAAAATCATCGTAAACAGAAAAATTGTTGAAAATCATCAAAAATCCTAAGAAAACCTTACTTTTAATGCTTTGTGTGTATTGAAAATGATGTAACCTGCATTTTTATTGAGTTTTTCATAAAAAAAACTCCACATTTTGATTATTCTGCCATTTTGGAACCATATTTCTTCCGTCGGATCAGCGTACGACGCATCATAACCCCAGAACATACATCGTAAACCGGGAAATAATTTCTGATGAATATATTTGAAAAGCATCGGAATGTCGTGAGCCGGACCCATCGTAAACTGGGGACTGCCTGTGTATATATATATATATATATATATATATATATATATATATATATATATATATATATATATATATATATATATATATATATATATATATATATATATATATATATATATATATATATATATATATATATATATATATATATATATATATATATATATATATATATATATATATATATATATATATATATATATATATATATATATATATATATATATATATATATATATAGTATATATATAGTATATATATGGAAATATATATATATATTAAGCCACACCCCTAAAAAAAATGCAATTTTTAGGATTAGTCATTGAAAAAGTATGATTTGGAGCACTTATCCCCTCACTAATACTTGGTTGTGTTGCCCTGGTGCTTGATGACTTCTCTAAGTCGCTTGGGAACACTGTCTGCAAGATTTTGGAGGGTCTCTGGCTCCAATGACTCCCAAACCTCCCTGATGGCTACTTCGAGCTTTGGGAGAGAAAGAGGTATCCCGGGTCGGGAGTTGCCTATTAATGATGCTCCAAAAGTTTTCAATGGGATTTAAATCAGGCAAGGACCCTGGCCAGTCACTAAAAAAGGCCATGTCACAGTCTTTTAACCAATTGACCACTAGTTTAGCGGTGTGGCACGGTGCTCCATCCTGCATGAAAAAACTGGTGCCACTGTTTTCAAAAGATTCCTCTAAGTGATCCCCCAAAAGCTGGAAGTAGTTAACCTGTTCATATACTCATTCTTGGGGAGGAACACTAACTTCCCAACACCATCATACCCAAAAGAAGCCCATACCATCAGGGTAGGTGGGTGCTTTACCGTCTTGGAGGTGTACTGGGGGAGGTGGGGATCGGAGCCATACGGATGGTATACCCTCTTAGCACCACTACCTGTCACACTGAACGTAGCTTCATCTGTCCACAACACCTCTCACCACTTAGTAGGCTCCCAGACCAAGTACTTTTTTGCAAAAGCAGCCCTTCGTTGCTTTTGCTGAGCGGTCAGGAGCGGCTTCTTCGTGGCCTTGTAGGACCGCAGCAAGAGGTCGTCGTGGATACGTTCTTGCACCATCCTTATGGCCACATTTCCCAGCACATGAGCGTTCTTATCCTTGATCTCAGGTGCTGTGAGAGAAGGATTCTTCTTTAGCTGACGGTGTATAAGCCTTAAGGTAGCAGGTTTGATCTTGTGGGGCCCCCCAGACCGGGGTTTTGGGGTAGGAAGGGTGTTGGCGTCTCCCTCCTCGTACTGATGGATCCATCAATACACAGTACGCTTCGATAACCCCTTCTGCACACAAATTTCACGAACAGGGATACCTGATTTGTGAAGGTCAATGATTGAGGATATCTCCTCTCTTCCGACAACCTTCCTGGACATCGGAGACAGACAACACAGCACAAAATGTGGAAAAAACCATGAGGAACAGAGTGTGAAATAATGGCGGAAACAAAAAACAAATCATTCACCAGCCACAGACTGCAGATGACTAATGGTTTTTTATTGTTTGAAACGAGGGTTGCCAACCCATAGATTATCTCACATGCGGTAGCTTAACTTTTAGCTGCCTTCCTTTCGGTTTATGGGGTACTGTCAAAAAGTGCAAAAATTATAGCCACTCACTAAAAAATGGCTTATTTTTCCGCGTGTACTGTATATGTATATATATATATGTATATGTATATATATACACATTCATACATATATACATACATATATATATATATATATATATATATATATATATATATATATATATATATATATATATATCTTATATATATATATATATACAGTAATACTTGATCTTACACGATTCACAATTCACACACACACAAACTTTTCACTGGAACCTAACTAATGGGCATATACCGATTTTTCACAGACACACGAAATTCTCGAGAAACCCTGCAGAAGTGGGTGTTTAATTTTTGAAGTAATTTACAAGTTTTCATGCTTTTTTGTTTTAAATCTGTAAGAAAAATGCATTTCATTCTTTTATGTGTAAAATCTGTATTAAAAATGCATTTCATGCTTTTATGTGTAAAATTTGTATGAAAAATGCATTTCATGTTTTAATGTGCAAAATCTCCATGAAAAATGCATTTCATGCTTTCATGTGTAAAATCTGTATCGAAAATGTATTATTTAAATTTTTGTACATGCATAAATATGATGCAAAGGTAATTTCAGCACATTCAGTTAGTGTACTTTTACAAGATGTGATACCCATTTGCAAAGTTACTGCACTTTTCAAAGATGATACCCCTGCAGAAAATGCTTGTTTAATGTTTGAAGTACATTTATAAGTTTTCATGCTTTTAACTGTAAAATTGATATGGAAAATTTATATTTATATTTCTGTACATAAATATCATACAAGTATTATGTCTATTTGCAAAGTCTTTGTCACTATGACTTTACATGACCTTGAGATGAGGTTGTTCAGTCGCGCTCACTTGACAAAATGAATTCGTTAATGTAACATCAGAGATGTAACTAAGAGTTGTATAAGTATCATTCTTTGAAAATTATTCTGTTCACCTCGGAGAAAAGTGCTGTTGCAATCTGTATGTGCATGTAATTACAACACGTTCAGTTGGTGTACTTTTACAAGATGTGATACCCTTAGTTACTGCATTTTTCAAAGATGATAACCCTGTAGAAAGTGTGTTTAATTTTTAAGATTTCGTGTTTTTAGGTGTAAAATCAGAATGGAAAATTTGTATTTATATATCTCTGCATAAATACGATACAAAAGCAGTACAGTTACTTTATTACAATATCTCTCTCTCTCTCTCTCTCTCTCTCTCTCTCTCTCTCTCTCTCTCTCTCTCTCTCTCTCTCTCTCTCTCTCTCTCATTCGTAGTTAGCGCTCAGACATACTTTTACAACTTATTATTTCTCTGGTACGTCATTACCTGTACAATTTATTATTTTAAATTGATTGAATTTTACCTGTACTGTACTACCTTCGATGAACATTATGTACCTGTTTTCGATGTTTTATGGAATTGTACTTTTGTTGACTGTGACGTTTTGCCTAGTGACACAAAGAAAACAGCTTTTACTCTAAGTGACAAAGAAAATGGCATCCCATGAATTAGGGGTAACATTAGTATAATGACGCACCTACTGTAAATGCACTATTATGAAACTGTGCAGTACTCAATTTTTATGTCAACCATTTACTGTATTCCTTTTTTAAGGGTAATAAGCTAAATTTTAAATAAAATTACTGTACACTAATTTTAGTTCATTGAAAAGTTAGCTTAATACTTTGGGAGCATGATTAGGGTCATATTTAGTACTTAAACTCTGGAAATAAACATTTATTAGCACTTTTAAAGACCATGCCAAACTTACGCGAAAATTCACCTTGCACGAGGGGCTCCGGAACCTAACCTCGCGTAATTTCGAGGTATGACTATATATATATATATATATATATATATATATATATATATATATATATATATATATATATATATATATATATATATATATATATATATATATATATATATATATATATATATATATATATATATATATATATATATACAGTAGAACCTTGGTTCTCGCGCTAATTGTTCCAGAAGAAGTGTCAAGATTCGATTTTGTCGAATTCTGAGTTAATTTCTCCCATAAGAAATAACTGAAAATGGATTAATTCATTCCTGACCACCAGTCATTACCCCAACCTTGCCTTTTTATACAAAAAAAAAAAAAACTTTACACAAATCACAATTAAATAGGTTCAGAGTTGAATAACTTACCATATCAGAAGCACTTTTTACATTTTTAAATGCATACTGTATCAAAAAAGTTGGCCTATGACCAATGTGGCCGTATTACCATAGGTTAGGCTAAGTATTCTTATAGGCACTACCAGAATGTACTGTAACAGGTACACATGAAAACTGTTGTTAATAATGATAACATTGAAAAACAAGCCATATCACATGAAATTAATAATACAGTATTTATAAACCGAATTACTGTATGTCTGTTATCATAAAATTAAGAAAAATTCCCGAAATTACGTCAGAACTTCGGCAGCCTGTGGCAGATATAAACAAACCAGAGCACCGCCCTGGTGGTGTATCGTGGTACTAATTACATTTACATTCTGAATGTTTATGTAATTAGTACCGCGATACACCACCAGGGCGGCGCTCTGGTTTGTTTATATCTGCCACAGGCTGCCGAGTTCCGACGTAATTTCGGAAATTTTTCTTAATTTTATGATAACAGACATACAGTAATTCGGTTTATAAATACTGTATTATTAATTTCATGTGATAATATGGCTTGTTTTTCAACAGCAGCAGCAGCAGCATGTGTGGGCTTTAAATGCTTTTAAATAAGCATGGGAAGAACGCCACCAACAACGCCAACTAGCGGCAGCCGCCAAAACTTTTTTTCTACAAGCATCATATGATTCATCGGGTCGGATTCGGTTTGTTGTTTGAACTCCGACACAAAATTTACTCAATATTTCGTGTTGAAATCCAATTATTTCGAGTTCTAGTACAGTCGAGGACCGGGGTTCTACTGTATATATACATATAAGGGCCGGAGCTGAGGCTCGAAGTATACATCACGAAGGAAACAGTAGGAAAGGTATCCTCATCATCTACAGTTTATTTTCAATGCCGGCGTTTAGTGGCAATTCCAAGTCGCATTTTCAAGGCTATAAAATATAATATAATTTGCGAACATCAATAACACATTAATGCAATGGCAACAGCTCTTTATGTAGTAAAAATATTTAAAATAAAACACATCATTCCAAGACAAGTCAATAATAAGTAAAAGAAGTTCACTAAAATCTTGAAACAACCTACCTATATGAAAGATTTAAGATTTTAGTTAACTTCTTTTACTTATTATTGACTTGTCTTGGAATGAGGTGTTTTATTTTAAATATTTTTACTACATAAAGAGCTGTTGCCATTGCATTAATGTGTTATTGATGTTCGTAAATTATATTATATTTTATAGCCTTGAAAATGCGACTTGGAATTCATCATAAACGCCGGCATTGGAAATAAACTGTAGATGATGAGGATGCCTTTCCTACTGTTTCCTTCATGATATATATATATATATATATATATATATATATATATATATATATATATATATATATATATATATATATATATATATATATATATGCCCAATTGAATATAGGATAAGCAAAAGGCACAAAACGCATGAAAAATGAAGGGGGAACAAGCCACGACATAAAAATCCTGCACCGAGACTGAAGGTCACATGGGGCCGGGAGAAGACGAGGGATGTTATAAATCCCTAATTATTAAATTAGAGGGAAATAAGGAGCCTCAACTGCCTAAAATAAAATACAGAGATGGTACTCAACTTAGGTGAAGAAGAATCCTGTGAGGATGCCATGGTACAAGAAAAAATGGGCCACAAAAGAGCACACACACAAAAGATGAACAATGGCGATGCGTGCTAAAAATGGAATGTGGGTGACGCTGGTTTGTTTGCAGTCCGCGAGTGGTGCGGGGGTTTGTAACGGCACCTCACTGGGTGGGACTTTTGACATTGGGAATGTTTACAGGGCGGAGGCCTGTGATTGTGACAATCTCACCCTTTCTCATACACGACTCCATTTCATGGAGCTCGCACTGGGGGTAGTAACTCCAGCTTAGCTTTTTAGCTTTTCTCTGGTATGTTTAGCAATAGCTTTACCTAGAAATAAGTGCTGAAAGGTTATTTCACCGGCTGACACAGGTCGGACAACCCAGAAATATATATTGTTGCATGGATCATTTGGCTGATGAGTTTAATTATTACTTTTTTTTTATTTATAGTGCCTTGCTTAACCTAAGGCTCATGTAATCCTATCAATTAAGGCTGACAGTTACCAAAAAAAAATACAGATAATTTAACATAACTATATTTGGTCAACAGTTGAGACTGGATTACTGAATATAGCAATTTTTTCTGAACACATGAACTAAATCAACAACATTACTCAAACAACTAGTTTCAACAAAGTAAAATACATTAATTGTTTCTTATGGGAGCTAATAGCAGCTCCAACTTCGCATCAAGGATGCTAATTCTTCTCCAAACAAGATTCTGGCCAGGTTCCAAGGCAGGCCCAATTCTGGAAGAGCCGTATCCAAATAGCATTCCTATATCAAAGACCTCACACTTATCATTAATTGACTGCAAGGGATGAATCTTAGATCAAGAATATTACTTTAACACCATGGAGGATAATTTATGCAATTCCACTAGGCAACAATAATTGTACTTCATATATTTGACTTCATAAATGGGATATGCTATTACTAGGATTTTCCTTAGTCAGTGACTGTTAAGAGACGGAAACTTGAAACGTGAAAATTTAGGGTAAGATGAAAGGAAAGAGAACCGGGAGTAATTGTCATCTTTAGGCTTACCGCTGGAATAGATAATGCAGTGATCAATTGTATCAGAAGCCGTGGGTCTGTTGAAATGGAAATTTCCCCTGCTTTTCAACAAAGGGGGCTATGAGAGATGAGAGATGCCTGAGCTGCATGTGGCCTCTCTGGTGGTTGCCTTAAGACTCTCTCGCGCTGGGTCAGTGGCGTGGGCGCTTGCTTCAAAACTCCTCCCCCAAACCTCCCCCAAACCGCCTTGGCTTGGCCGCAGGTCTCATCTGAAAAATGACAAAAAACTTTCCAGTGTAAAGGTCATAGAAAAGTGAGCTCAAGGTACAACCTAGCTAAGGGTGGTCCTGGCAAAACCTATCCTGTCTTATATGCCTCTAACTAAAATTTCTACCCCTTTTGACCGTTGGTTCTTTGGGAACAACTCCTGCTCGCTTGCTTCCCTCCATAGTATGCCCTCTTACTTTAACAAAGAGAAAGCCTTTTTTTATGTTTCTATTAAATTAAATTAAGGAAGGAGGTTGAACAGTGATTATGAATATTTATAATTATATATATATATATATATATATATATATATATATATATATATATATTATATATATATATATATATATGTATTATTATATTAATATTATATATTATATATATAATATATATATATATATAGTGATTATGATATATATTATATATATTATATATATATATATATATATATATATATATATATATATATATTATATATATATATATATATATATATATATATATATATATATATATATATGTGTGTGTGTGTGTATGTTGTTTATATATATATATATATTTCTGAGCTCATCCCTGTGTCAGCCGGTGAAATATCCATCCAGCACATATTTCTAGGTAAATTCTTTGCTAAATATACCAGAGAAAAAGCTATCAGGAATGCTGGGGTTACTACCCCAGATCGATCATCTATACTAAAATAGACGTCGGTATAGGTAAGGGTGAGTGATTGTTGTCACTGCCACAGGACCGCACTCTGAAGATATCACAATGACAAAACCCCGGAATGTGGGGAGCTGATCCAGCGCCCATACTCACTCGCCCGCCAACCGACGACCCCAGCGCCATCTGAACTCATTCCATACTAGCACGTGCTTGTTTTACAAAGCGTTTCTTGTGCTGCTCCTTTTTCGGCAAATTTGCATTGAATTCATCATGTCATCGAGTAATTTCACCGTGTCTAAGTTAAGTACCATCTTCTTGTGGGGTTTTTACTACTTGTGAGGCTCTTATAGGCCCGTAAATTAATATTTACAGGGTCATATATCGGACGCGCTCCCGGCGTTTGCCGCCTCAGCCATGATGACCTTGAAGTACACTCTTGCAGCTGGTTTCTGCAAGGGTTTCTTTCGGTTGCTTACAATTTCATTCAGGTTTTATAATTCCCCTTCAAGAAGTTCCCTTTAGAGACGTTTATCTATGTCAGGCGGGTCCTGGTACCTTGATTAGCGTTATTCCTTACGGAGGCCTCCTCCTCTTATTTTGGTTCTTATAGTTAATTCATAGCGTATACCAGGCTCTCCAGGGTGGTGCTTTCTTTTGTCAGCTTCTGACCTATGGTGTATTGGATGTCATGAATAATTTAGCTTTATTATGATCCAAGCTCGGCGTCAGTTGCAGTCTAATGGCTGCCTACTTCCTGTTCGCCTTGCTCAGTTAGGCTATACGCTTAGCACAAGTTCTTATAATTTTGTATATTTACAGTATTCATATTACGGGTACTTATATGTATACTGGTTAATTTTAACGATATTTTATTAGAAATTGGGGATCCTAGCCTAACCCTCTCATTCCAATCGGTGGGTTAGGCCATTGAGGTTAGGTTTCGCATTGTCTTAGCTCCCATCTCTCCCGACTATGTCGCTTGAGCGGGGGAGGGAGGGGTAGGCTGGCCGAGGGAGTTCCTGTTTGTTGTTCCATCCGCCTTACCGCTTGTTTTGGGTTTGCTGGAGTATCTGAAACCCCTGTCCCCTCCTCCCTCTGGTGAGGGAGAGAGAGAAGACAAACAATATGGGGAATCTTCTTCAAGCATTGCCCTTCTACCCTATGGGTCGGTTGCTGGTTGGACTACGTTACAGGAATTTCTCTCCCTTTCAACCCTTTCAACCCTCTCCCTCTTCCTTCTCTCCTCCCCGATTGTCTGGGCTGCGCCTTCATGAGGAGGGTGAGAGTTTGGTAATTACTTTAGATTAATGCTGTTACCCTATCCTTCCCTAGTACTTAGGTGAGTGTCATGAGTCTCCCTACGAATAGGTAGTCGATACGTTTGTTTGGCACCACAGGGGAGTTACAGTCAGTGTGTGGGGTATCCCCGTCCTGTTAAAAACAAAACTCGGTCCCACTTTCCAAGTACTGTACAAACCTCCCCCTCCCCTGTCTTGCCAGTGGTATGTCATCTCCTCACGTGCGAGACGTCGGTCTCTCCGATTGTCACCCGGAGGGGGACTGGTCGGGTTCCCAGTTGAGAGTCACCCACCCTCCTGGGCCCCGTCCTAATGTCATCCGCTCAGCTAGTGTTTCGTTGGTTCGCTCTCCGGTGGATCGAGCTGAACTCCGATCACTTTCAGGGTTCAAACACTTGCTCGCTAATTCTGCTCCGCCGTCCCCGGCCCTCCCGTTGCCTCCGGTGCGTTTGGTCTTCCGTGGATTGGCTTTGGTCACACCTAGCTCTCGAGCTGCATAATGACTCATGGTAATGATTTACCCCGCCTTCCCCGCTGTAACCAAGTGTTGGAGGTACGGGATCCCGGAGGGGTCTGCGCCGGAACACGGCGACCTACAGTGTATTGTCATCCTATATTGTTAACCAGTTACTTAGTGCCATTATAATTTATGCATGATCCTAGATTAAGATCCTACTCCGTTGGTCGGCGTTCCTTAATTTAGTATATATCATGTTTTGCCCTAGTTTTTTACCCCACCGGAAGGCTTCGGTGGACCCGGTATAAACTAAGGCCTGCTGCCGGACTCCGTCAGTATTTATTCTTAAGTAATTTACTATTAAGAGTTGCATGATCCTAGATTAAGGTCCTGCTCCGCCGAACTATCTCCGGCGCCCCTTGATCTAGTGTGGTCATGTTTTGCTCTAATTTATCGTCCCGCCGGAATGCTCCGGCTGGTCCGGTATAAATTATTTTAACATACTCCAATACCTACTATAGTTTGAAGTCCCTTAAATTAGTAGGTTCATATACTGTTATACTTACAGACTGTTCGTTGTGAGGAGCCCGGGTGCTCTGCGGTACTGCACCAGCCCTATGGGCATGTCGTCTGTCGATCCCATGCGGGCTGTGCAGTCCGGCTGGATGACCTAATCGTGTGGCACCCAGATGGTTGTGAGGTCTGCTTCGCTCTTTACGAGCGTGTCCAGGACGAGTCGGTAAGCTTATAGTTACTGCCTTTAGTTTTCCTGGTATCCTCACTTGTTCTATTTACGTTATGGGCTTAATATATGAATTATATATCTCTCACCAAGCGCTCGGTCGTTAAGTCCCTCCTCTCTTCCAGGCCGACGAAGCTTCCCGGAGTGACGCCTTGGGTTCTCTTCGAGCCTGGGTGGCTGGGTTCGGAAGAAATGTTCCGTCGGGGAAACCGTATGTTCTCGATGAGAACATCCGGAACTTGCTTTACCCCGGCGCCTGGATCTCAGCGGCTGTCCCTGCGGTAGTCGCTGCTCCTGTTATCGAGCAGATCCGGGTAGAAACTCAGCCTCTCCAGGACGAAAGCCTCTACGCCGAGGTGTCGGAGGAAGTAGCGGCCATAGATCTCGACCTGGAACCTATGAATACGGAACAGGACCAGGAGGTAGGTGGGGAGGTAAGTGAGGCAGTGGGGGCGGGTTCCCTTTTTGATTCTCCTTCTTCCACCGCTTCTTTTCAGGGATTTCATAAGTCTTCTCTTTTGAGGGACGGTGCACAATCCACTGTCCCCAAATTGAAGAAGACTTGGAAGGCGAAGGGCTATAAGTCCGCGATTTCCCGCAAAGCAACCCCCTTCCCTCCGGGGAAGTCACGGGATGATAGTCCGGTGGCTTCCACAGGCAAGGCCACTCTCTCAGCTATGAGTGCGAGTTCGAGGGCAGCTAAGGCTAGCCCTCCTCGCCAGCCTGCCTTTGACCCGGAGACTTTTGCAGGGATGCTCTTGCAAAAATTTTCTACGGAGGTGGATGCTAAGCTGAGTAAGCTTACGGAGAGGCTGCAGAGCCAGGAGACCATGCTCTCCAGGTTCATGCGCTCCGGCGGGTCCGCACTACATTATCCCATTCCGGATGCCTCCGCCCTCCCTCCATTCAACAAGGGAAATCCATGGCGTTTTGCCCTTCATGCTCCCCTTCATGAAGATACCCTTACCATTGAGGGTCTAGGCACGCGCAGACTCGAGGAGTTAGAATTCTTTCCTCCTGATCTGCTGCCCCCCTACCCAGGCTTCGCCAGACTGACGGAGGAAGCTTGGGTGAGGTCGGATAAGGTCCCAAAGGAGACAGTAATCATCCCGAGGGACCAGGCGCAGTCCGCCTTGATGCGCTCCTGTAATGAATGGCAGGCGGAGAACACAAAGTTGACCCCCTTCAAGGGCAACTTCACAATGTTCTCTTTGGGTGATAAGATCCCAACCCCCTGCATGACTAAGGTAGCCCTCGCAACGGCCCAGGCTTGCTCGGAGGGTAAGCCATTGCCTCAGCTCCGGGAGACTGATCCCACCTCGCTGATCTTCCTCGGAGACGATGAGTTCTGGAAAGATGCCCCGGCCACCTTTACTTCGGGTAAGCTGGACCCGGAGTGCGCATCTAATCTATTCAGTGAACAGCTTCCCAAATTGCCAGAGGCTCTCCTCAAAGCAGAGTTTGAGGCTAGGTGTCGGCTGAGCCGATCACTGAACTCACTGTGCCTGGCGGAAGCAACCGCTGTGACATTCGCGGAGGAGCAACTCTTCCAAGTCCTGACGAAGTCCCTATTGGCGGGATTTCAGGCGGACTTGTTTGACTTTATGGTAGCACGATTGAATTGCCGCAAATTCATCTTCAACGACGCTACCATCAGACATGAGCCTAATAAGCTCATGAAAAGTTCCTTCTGGGGGCTAACATCTTCCCGGAAGAAGAAGTCAACAATGTCCTGGCAGAGGCAACCAGGGCAAATCAGAGTCTGCGCTCCCGCTGGGGTATCCCCGCCTTTAGCGGAAGACCCCGAGTCCGGCAGCCCTCAGAGTAGACCTGGCAAGCGATACAGGAGGCACAGGAGACAACACCAGCAGGCTGTTGTCCAGGCTGTACCTGTCTCAACAGTTTGCCAGCCTTCTACCTCGAAGGCCCAACCCCAACAGTTCGTGCTGGTGCAGCCAGCTCAACACTCTCTTGCCGCTCCTTCCTTCGTGACGTCTCCGGTATTTAACCCTTCTTATGAGGGCCAGGGGTCGTTTCGGGGTCTTAATAGGAGCGCAAGGGGGACTAGAGCGAGAGCCTCCTTCAGAGGCAAGGCTGCCTCGCAACCCCCCTCCCGGGGAAGAGGAGGCCGCGGTAGAGGAGGCAAGCCTGCTCCCTCCCAGTGAGAACAATCAGGTAGGCGGCAGACTTTATCTGTTCAGGGACCGGTGGACCTTCAGTCCATGGGCCCACAGTATAGTCTCCAAAGGTTTGGGCCGGAGCTGGATCAAAGGACCTCCCCCTTTGACCAGATTTCATCAGCCGTCTTCGAAAGCTCTGCGGGACTTTGCGACGGAATTACTCCTAAAGAGGGTCATAAAGAAAGTGAGACACCTGAAATTTCAAGGCAGGCTGTTCAGTGTTCCCAAGAAAAACTCCAGTCAACAAAGAGTAATCCTGGATCTGTCGCGTCTCAATCTTTATATACAATGCGACGCATATTATCACGTCCCGATTGCGCGGAACTTCTCTCCCTTCCTAGGTTTCAGACTGGGGAAACAGGCCTACTCGTTCCGGGTCATGCCATTCAGGCTCAACATAGCACCCAGAATCTTTACGGCTGGCGGAAACGGTAGTACAACAGTTACGGTCCCGGGGATATCGCTAGCCGCATACCTGACGATTGGATAATTTGGGCATCCAACGCCGAGGAGTGCCGGAGAGCTACGCCATAGTGATCGAGTTTCTGGAATCCTTAGGCTTTCAGATAAACAGGGCGAAGTCCCGCCTAACTCCGGGAGGCTCGATTTCAGTGGCTAGGCATCCAGTGAGACCTAGTTTCACACAAACTGTCTATTCCACCAGCCAAACGAAGGGAGATAGCCAAAGCCACCAGGCAATTCCTCAAAAACAGGAAAGCCTCTCGCAGAACGCAAGAAAGAATCTTGGGTTCCCTTCAATTCGCATCTGTAACAGACCTGCTTCTAAAAACAAAGCTGAAAGACATAAACAGAGTGTGGCGAAGACGAGCCAATATCAAACTCAGGGACAAGGTGTCATTAGTTCCTCAAGTGCTAAGGAAAAGACTCCGGCCGTGGTCCACAGTCAAGGGTCTCTCAAAGTCAGTTCCCCTTCAATTCCCCCCTCCAGCTTTAATAATCCACACAGATGCTTCGTTAAGCGGCTGGGGAGGCTACTCACCAAAAGAAAAGGTACAGGGTACATGGTCCACAATGTTCCGTCAGTTCCATATAAACATTTTGGAAGTGATGGCAGTATTTCTAACCCTGAAAAAACTTCGCCCGCCAACCAGGTTCATATCAGGCTGGTGTTGGACAGCGCGTAGTAGTACATTGCATAAACAGAGGGGTTCCAAATCAAGCCGGATAAACCAAGTGATGATAGCCATCTTCTCACTAGCGGAGAAACACGGCTGGCACCTGTCAGCTACCCATCTAGCAGGGGTCCGGAATGTTATTGCAGACTCCCTGTCCAGAACAACTCTGCTGGAGTCAGAATGGTCCCTGGACAAGGCTTCTTTCGAATGGATCCGCCGTCAGGTTCCGGGCCTTCAGGTGGACTTGTTTGCCACGGAGAGCAGTCACAAACTCCCTTGTTATGTTGCTCCCAACCTGGACCCTCAAGCTCACGCCACAGATGCAATGTCCATAGACTGGAACAATTGGCAGAAAATATATCTTTTTCCGCCAATAAACCTACTGATGCTGGTGTTGCACAAGCTCAGGTCATTCGAAGGCCAAGTGGCCTTGGTAGCTCCCAACTGGCCGAAGAGCAATTGGTTCCCTCTTCTTCTGGAGCTCAAGTTACGATGTCATCAAATACCCAAGCCACAGCTGACTCAAATAGTGCAAACAAGGACTGTGTCAGCTTCCTCAAAAATTCTGAATGCCCTGGCTTTATGGACTTTACGAAATTCGCCGCTCAGAGAGGGGCGGATATTGATCCCATTAATACTCTGTTTCTTGAATCAGATAAAAGAGATTCTACCCTCAGACAGTATGACTCAGCAGTTAAAAAGTTGTCATCCTTTTTAAAGGAATCTGAAGCCCAAACCATGACCGCCAATTTGGCAATATCATTCTTCAGGTCACTGTTTGAAAAGGGTCTGGCTCTGCCACCATAACCACAGCAAAATCAGCTTTGAAAAAGGTGTTTTTGCATGGCTTTAAGATTGATTTAACAGATTCATACTTTTCATCCATTCCTAGAGCATGCGGCCGTTTGAGACCAGTGACCCGTCCACATACGGTTTCCTGGTTCCTTAATGATGTTCTAAAATTAGCCTCAGAAATTAATAATGATCAATGTTCTTGTTTAAATCTGTTAAGGAAGACCTTGTTCTTAATTAGTCTAGCTTCAGGGGCCAGAATTTCAGAACTGTCTGCTCTCTCTAGAGGTGTCAATCACGTAGATTTCCTTCCGTCAGGAGAAGTTCTGCTTTCCCCAGATCAAAGATTCCTAGCAAAAAACGAAGACCCTCAGGATAGGTGGTCCCCCTGGAAGGTTGTCCCTCTTCCACAAGACCTGTCCTTATGCCCAGTCGCTACCCTGAGGGCCTACTTACAAAGAACTTCTCAGTGTTTGTCTGGTCCTCTTTTTATCATGGAAAAAGGTGAAACACTTTCTTTAAAGGCTATAAGACAACAAATCCTGTACTTTATTAAGCAAGCTAACCCGGATTCAGTCCCTAAGGTTCATGATATCCGAGTGGTGGCTACTCTACTAATTATTTTCATAATATGAATTTCGCTGAGCTGAAGAAGTACACGGGTTGGAAATCTCCATCAGTGTTTAAACGCCACTATCTGAAATCACTGGAAGCTCTGAAATTCCCTGTGGCTGTAGGAGCATTATCCCTCTTCCTTAAATTAACCTTTAATCCCTATCCTTTCCCCCCGCCTGCCTGCCTCATTTATTTGCCCTGCCATTTTCTCCTGGACCAGACATGCCTCACAGCCTGGCTCCTAATATTATAATGTACAATCTTGCGGTGTTAGTTTTAAGTGTGTGATATGTTATACTCACTGTGATTTAGTTTTAAGGCCGAAGGTACCCTTATAAGTTTTGTCTAGTTGCCTGGCTCATTTGGGCACCCAGCGTCGGGAATTGCCTGAGGGCGCCGGTCATTATAATGGGTTTTAGAGTCTTTGGGCTTCTAAGTAACCAGGTAGGAATCCCACCTGATTCAGGAGGGTAGCCTTCCGTGGTTATGAAGCCAGTGGAAGTGGAAAGAGATAGCAAGGGCATCCTATCATTTCATCATCTCAAGCGTACCTCTCCCCGTGCCCAAGAAAAGGTCCTGGGTTTTCTCCAGTTTGCTTCAGTGACAGTTCTCCTTCTGAAGTCAAGGCTGGAGTTTATGACCGGGTATGGTGGAGTCAGGGACGTGTCTCCTTGATTCCTCCTGCTTGAATAGTGGCCTCCGGCCTTGCACAACTGTCAAGTGCTTACCGTCAGTTCCTCTCCAGCTTTCCCCTCCGGCCTCAGTATTCCACACCGTCACCTCTCTGGGCGGGTGAGGTGGATATTTTTGGCCCAATGAAGTACATGGTACTTAGTATAGTTCCATATCAACGCTTTGGGGGCGGTGACAGTCTTCCTGTCCTTGGGAAACTTCTTCCCCAAGAGGTTTCCTTTTAGGCTGGTTCTGAACAAAACAGCAATAGTGCGCTGCGTAAACAAGTGGTTTTGGACTCGAATTGTTTAAGGTTATGGTTCATTCTTCTCCATAACCAACAGACGCAGGTGCCGCTGTCTACCACCCTTCTCGTAGGGGTCCAAAAGGTCACTGCTTTTTCCCTATCCAGGGCCTCCCCTGGTGCCGGAATAGTCCTTAGGCGGAGCGTCATTCAGGTAGTCTTGTGACCTTTTCCTGGGCCTGGAAGTAGGTCTGTTTGCAACCCAATTCAGCCACAAACTATCAAGCTGTCCCGTCTGGTATAAACTCAGCCTGAGCCCTCAAACTCTGATATCCTGGCTTTGTGGTCTTTGTGAATCTTACAGTTTAGGAGGAAACTGATATTGGTCCTGTTATTACTGTTTTCCTGAAATCAGTTAAGGGATCCTACTCTACTGCAGTATGGTTCTGCAGTTAAATAACTAGCACTCTTCACATAGTTTTCGAAGCTACAGTACTGATGTGGCGCATTGGCCTCGAGGAAAGTGTTTTGTTGGAACCAGACTCACAGGCCCTTAACTTTCATCCCTAAGGTCTGTGTTCGTCTAAGAACAGTACTCCGTCCACATTCGGTTTCCTGGTCTTTGAGTAATGTATCGGAGTTAGCTTCGGTAACCAACAATCATCTTGTTCTTACCTTTCCTTGTTAAGGAAGTCCCAAAAATTTTTAATCAGCTTAGCTTCTAGTGTTAGTTTTCCTGTACTGTCTGCCCTGTCTGGCGGAACCAATCAGTTTGGTTTCCCCTCATCAGGGGTAGTGTTGTGAATTCCTCACCCTAACTTTCTATCTACAATTGAAGGTCCTCATTTTCGGTGGTCACATTGGAAAGTACTCCCCTTTACAAGGTCTGTTTCTGTGTCCAGTTTTCTCCTTGCAGGCTTTTTAGACAGGACTCGCAATTTTGTCAGGTCCTCTCCTTTAAAAAAAGGGG
Organism: Macrobrachium rosenbergii; assembly: GCF_040412425.1. NCBI lineage: Eukaryota > Metazoa > Arthropoda > Malacostraca > Decapoda > Palaemonidae > Macrobrachium > Macrobrachium rosenbergii. The sequence goes on from NC_089798.1 coordinate 14,022,779, forward strand.
CACTGTCATTGGGTCTGCTATTAGGCAGGAAGTATTTTCTTAATACAAGCCTATTCAGGTGCTATTCTAAGCTCATGATCTTAGACGGTGACCACTTACATTATTTTCATTACATGAACTTAGAGGACCTTACTTATGTTCAGGGTAGAATTCTCCTAGTTTTCAATGTTTCTATTTAAGTCTTTAATAGCGTAAGAATGATGTTTATTTCTCTGTTGCTATTTCACCGGGTGACATCGGGACCCGATCCAGAAAAAGGATTTTGACAAAGGAAAAATCTATTTCTGGAGAGGGGCCCGTGTCACCCGTGACCCACCCTGTTTTTTCATTCTCTCCCTCCCCTGATAAACTTCATTCTAGTGAGGTGGGTGCTAACATGGAATGCGGCTAGTGTTGCCTTGTATACAGTCCGCGAGTAGTGCATGGGCTTGTATCGGCACCTCTATCGTTGGGACTTTTGACATTGGGAATCTCTATAGGATAAGGTTCCGTGTTTTTGTAGTTCACCCTTTTCCATACACCACTCCATCTAGTGGAGCTCGCTGGGGGGGTAGTAACTCCAGCTTTTCATTTAGCTTTCTCTGGTATCTAGCAACGGAATTACCTAGAAATAAGTGCTGAATGGACTATTTCACCGGGTGACACGGGCCCCTCTCCAGAAATAGATTTTTCCTTTGTCAAAATCCTTTTATAGATGATCGATCTGGGGGTAGTAACCCCAGCATTCCTGATAGCTTTTTTCTCTGGTATATTTAGCAAAGAATTTACCTAGAAATATGTGCTAGATGGATATTTCACCGGGTGACACAGGGCCTCCCTCAGAAATAGATTTTTCCTTTGTCAAAATCCCTTATTTACATATTTCCCTGGATTTATGGTATTTTACAGGCCGGCAACGGAACTTTATTTAATTGGCCTTGGAGTTCTGACTTGCGTAAAGGGAAATTGTAAAAAAATAAGAAAAAGGGGAGAATCTAGGAACTGAAGGCTCTACTTCATAAGGAAATGTTACGTAAACACTTGGGATAAATTAAAGAATTATATTTACAAAAGGAAGCATTTGAAAGGAAAATGGATAAGTAACTTGATAAAGGGCTTGCAACGCCTGAATATCCTTCTACTGGGGTCTTGATTAAAGGCGAGGCGCAGGCCAAGATTAGTCCACTGCGAATGGGTCCCTCTGCAAGAGAGATTTACACATTACACGCCAGTAAAGGAACAATTTAACACGGAATAGGTCTCAAGTTTGCACTGAGGGCGCCAAAGACTCGAGGAATGAATGACCACTTTTACACTTGAACACAGGACATTGAAAATGGCACAGGATAAACTGGCACAAGGACAGAAATGAAATGCTGTACTCCAGGCTTTCTAAAGGCCAAACTTTTGTGACCGAAAAGTCTTTACTCCACTTTACCTTAGGGGAAGCTGGTCTCGGACGAAGAAGGACGAGGGATGATCACATGTATGGCGGTGTCCTCGAGGATGACTGCAGTCTGGAGTCGGGAGTTGGACGGGGAAGGGGTGAGCTCTCAGCAAAGTTACCGCTCGCCCGCGTGGAGGATTCTTACTGCGTCTCTATGTCTTATGCTATCACAGCTAACTCACTAACTGCTGCTTACTGCTCCTTAAAGGCACACGGCCTGGGCTATGAGTCGTGTCCAAGGATGAATCACGGCCAGGTATTCAGCGATTCGCGGGGGGGGGGTGCTCTTCCCAGGTCCTGCGGGTATAAGACAATTCAGGCAGCTTAACTTGCATTTAGAAAGTCCATTTAAGAAGATTAGTTGGGCTAATCTTCTTAAGGGAGTGGCATAAAATATCTTCCTGGCCCCTGTTATCTGTGTCATCTCAATATCTGTTCCCGGCAAAAAAAAAAAAAAGGGACAGATCGGAGTGTTGATAATACGATCAGCCATGCGGTTCTTAATAAACAAAAAGGGGTAAATTAGGTGGGGGGCGGCGCTCTGTGCGAGACGTCTGGGTTATTATAATAGCTCCCCAAGGAGGAAAACATACAAGCCTCCATTCGGGCTTGTATGTTGATATCCCAGACGTCTGCACAGCTGACTTACTGTATTCTTCTCCCACAAGAAATGGAAAAACTTTTACTTTACTCTATCCTTACACAAAATGGAAAATACTTCCATCACATTAATACTAAAGTTTCTTCAGGTTTACGGTATACGTTACTTTAAGATTACGAGGACAAGATAATTTTGAGGCAGGAGACAAAATTTAATAATTAATTTACATATAAGTTCCTTAATTCTAAATCAACAAGGCATGCAGTTAGTACAGTCTGCCTTGAAGAGGCTGTATAAATAATAAAACAGTGTTTATTTTTGTAAATGGCATCCCCTTTACGTGATATTGTAAGGACTATGCCTAATTCGCCAACCCGACCCTTACTCTGGGGTGTTTTGACAGTTGTAGGTGAGCGAGAGTATTCGCGAGTTTTAATTCGCTAACCTTAAACTATGCTAATTTTATGCGTCCACTGCCCACACTCGGGTACGAGCTATAAATAGACACTCAATGTTATGACGGGGTGAGCAGACAAAAGACGTGGGGTCTAGGACAAAACAGAGTTCTTAGAAGGAAGGGAAGGGGAAAAAGAAAAAAACCAATAATAATAACAAAGGAAAAAGTAACTGGTTGTTACGAATGAAAACGTGACCGCATATGAAAGGCGGAACACGTGTCTCGGAGCTTACGGAAGGGGCATTTAAAATCACAAGGACAAGAGTCTATGACTCGCGATTCATTAAAAGAGAAAGATAAATAAATAACTAAAAGAGTAATTGATATTGGCAGAAGAGCTAAGGAAATAGAGTGAGGGTTTTATTGTGTTAGGCGGGAATTTATCATCCTTCGCCTATAAATTACAGCCCGGACTATCACTTCAGCCCCAGGGCGAGAAAAGTGCACCCGAAGGGCGTGACTCCTTCAGGAAGAGCTGACACGCATGCCCTGTGCCAAGGTATGGGTGCAAGGGCGTGCCACTTCTCACTCTGTTATTCTTAATGATTTATACATTTGCATGGAATGGTATCCCATACTTAATTGCCTCTTGTGGTGATAATTTAAGAAAAGATTTCTAGAGAATGATAAGGGATAGAAGTTCCTGAGGAATGGAAGAAGATAGCGGAGGGCCTGACATCCCCTTCTGGATTAGAGGTGCCAAGACCTTCGAAAAATGAAATGGTGGCGCAGGTGCCAGGAGAGCTGTAGAGCTCTTCGTAAACTACCTGGAAATTCTCACGCCTGTGGTAATTTCACCTCGAACCTTTCTTAATGGGACAGTCGTCCTTGGCCGGGGAAGCGGAGGGCCCAAGACCGGAGGGCGGCATGGAGTGCCACCTGGGCCTGCTGCTGCGACAGCTGACGCAGAAGGTTTCCATGCTGGTTCTACCATGATCCGTCGCAGCTCTTGTAGTTCATCGGCCAAGTGAGAGATGGCAGAATCCTGACTTGCAATTGCGTTGGCGACGGACTGAGGCAGGTATCAATGACCAGCTCAGGCACGAGTTGCGAGGCCGCACCTTTAGGCGAACTTCCGCTGTGGTCGAGAGGAACCGTCTCTCTTACCAACGCTGGTAGCGGTGCCAGGCCGGGAGAAGAGAGGGGGTCCTGAGTTGGATCCCTTGAATGGAGATCGGGGTAGTGCTCTGGCGCTGGCACTAGGGCAGAGTCAGGCACTATCAGAGGTTTCTTGTGCTCGTCGGTCGGGACGGACGAAGCTTGATTTTTTATATACCTTTTTAGTGAGTATATATGGAAACATGAGTATAAATGTATTTACTGTGTGAGTGTGTACCAGTATGAGAGCGTATGCTTTTTTGCAACTTTTAATTTCATTTTCATTCATTCATCACCATACCGACTGACCTGTTTGATCCCAGTTCTAGGCTTCTAGCCTAGACCTTTCATTTCATCCATATCCTTTGGGCCAGCACTATGAGAGCTGATAGTCAGCTCAGTGGTCTGGTTAAACTTTTTTAATAATAATAATAATAATGATAGAGAACCAGTTCAGGTTGTTTATGAGATACTGTTTCTGTTCCAGAATTGCTGTGGTAATGCTATGGCTTCCAGAGTCTCCCATGTTTTTGCTTACCAAGGGGAAGCACAAAGAAGCAATAGCGATACTGCAAGGTATATACTCTTGCAACAGTGGAAAGTCAGCACAGAGTTTTCCAGTAAGTTGCTTGTCATTTATCCAAAATTTGTGATTGCACGAAGTAACATTTTGCATATATCTAACCTCTCTGGAGTTGTATTGTTTGAGTTTGTCATTAACAATCCCTTCACTTTCAAATAATCTGATATGTTCACCATTCTTTGCACAGTGCACATTTCAGCATACTCCATTACTTTTAATGTCTTGTTCTGTCCACTTTTTTGACAACCTTGTGAAGTTATGTTTATATTGTGTTCCTATATTTTGCATCAGAAGGCAAATGGGTATCTATTTCAGTTTTATGTTTCTCATACTCGTTATGAGATCAGTACAACAGCCTTAGATATCAGATGATGTTAATTGCATAACACTACAGTTAACGGGTGCGCCGATCTTCGAATTTCAAGTAATGATAAAAACTGAGTTATTTATTGTTGTGGACTTTTTTATGTCTAAATAAACATATCCAGAAGCATTACAGTTCAAAAAAGATTTTTAGATTGGTCTATTGGCAATTTTGTTCATTGCTTGTATAGCACTGTGAGCGACAAATTGTCACAAAACTTGTAAAAAAATTTCCTAGTCATGTTTTGTTCGAAATAACTAATATACTTCTGTCACCCACTAAAATATCCCATTCTTTCTAGCGGTACCATCAAAGAAAACGTGTGATCAGAGTAACTCGCTCAAAATGTCCTGATCGCCTCAGGACTCATGAAAGTGGTACCATAGATGTACTGAGCCCAACAGTGTACATATAATGTTTTGTATTTCTGGACTAATTATTACAGCAATGTATTTATCGACTTTTATTTTCTTGACTTATTTTTACTGTAAAATAACCACAATATGTAAATCAGCATGCTGTAAGTAAATATGCAGATGCATGCAAATGAATAGCAATCTTCCTCATTACCATTCACGTGTACAAAATTTGTCATCGCAAATGAAATCATATGTAAGCCAATTTATTTTGTTTGACAAAATAGAATGAATATTATTTGGAATGAATCTTACCTACTGTTACAGTTTGCTTTATCTTCGCACCGTTTGGTGCAATCGGCATTTTAAAAAAATCAGACTGTCACTGTAGTCATCTATTTCCCACCAGATGGTGCTGGAATGTTCACGTTCTTGTCATACTTCTTCATGCCGACCTGTTATACAGATGGTCAGATCTGTTAGTAATATTTTGATAATTTCTGGCTGGCTAATTTTCTCCTGTATGTCTCTTTTTGCTTTGTTATCTACAACAAGCATAGATGAAAGCATTAGGCTGTATATGAAAGGGTTTTGATAACCGAATGTTTAGATTTTGCAAGATGACCACATAGCCTATGTTAGACTAGCTGCTGATGCATGAGTGTGGTTCCCTTGATATGTACAATAGTTTGTTCCTACACGTATACAAACCCTTGGTCTTTACATGTGGTAATTACTTTCAGTGCAAGCTAGAGCCGGTCGTTTAGCGTAAAACAAGGTGGATATTGGTAGTTGGCTACCGACGGAGGGCGAGAAATCCCTCCCATCCAGATGGTACACATTTTATTTACTTTTTGACCGCATCGGAGACAGACATGTCCCTTCTACTGCTTGCTGTTCAACTTTATTCTTTATTATTCTTTTCATTTTTGAGGATAATTTTTGTTTTGGGATATATTGCCCTTATTGAAATAATGCACCAAGTTCTATTCTGCTACATTTTGTTATTTTTGCTCTTTCTTGCTGTGTAGTTTTTCCTATGCTATGCCGTTATGCTACATAGTTGTTTACAACTCATTTTAGCCTATGAACCTTTCTCTTTAATTCCCTCTCTATTTTGGTTTTGCCTTTTTGGTATAATGCAAACCCAGCTAGGTCTTAGCCTTGGTGTTGTTCTTTTATTCTGTCATATCTTTTTCCTATTACGCACCCAAGGAGAGAGGCCTTTCTCTTGCCACCAACTATTCTATTTTTAGACGTCTTCTCAACCTCGATAAATCAAACATCCGTATTCTACATCTTTTTTCTGTTTGTTCTGAAGTGTTTCCTCTCTGAACAAGCAAAGTTTTCGTTTCTACTACACAATTACTTGGAATGTTATATTGTTTTAGTCTTTCAGATGACGTAGAGATTGAGAGACATCGAGACGGAGGAGGGTTCTCTTACTACAGTGTGGTGGTTTTGTAACCGTCAAACGAGACCTCTGCTTGCCTTCCAGCATGGATTCCCCCCCCCTCTTGTCGCGAGGAAGAAGCGGAGGTTGATGATGGAGAACCTTTAGACAGAGTTTCCGGTTTTGACAAGTTGTCTCCAAGACCAGTCTACGGTTCCTGTCTACGGTTCTTGCTCCGTCTCAGGCGGGGGGAGCCAGGTGTTTCTCTTTTTGTCATTGTATACTATATCGCAGTTTCTCCATCATCTTGGGTGGAAGAATACATTGTGACTAGAGGAGAATGACTCACCATTGAAGCTGTAGCCAAAGAGCTGTGCTCAGCCAGTCGTTTTGGTTCAGGTGTGTGTGTGTGCATTGTTACTGTGTGTCATAGCTTCAAGAGCTACTTCATCCCTCCAGTTTTCGACATTGGATTTGCAGTAGCAGCCTGTCTAAAGTTATAGGCAAAAACAGTTAGGTCAGGCAAAGAAGACGGCTTAGGATGTTTGCCCTTGTAGTGCAGAAGTCAATCCTTCCCCTTCATCTTTGCTGTAGACCACGTAATTTATGAGTGATTTGACAAGAGGATGTAAATTTTATGTAGTATCAGAAGATGTTAGAGGCTGATATTTATGTAGACAATTAGTTAGGGCACACCAGAAGCCTACTCGGTCTTTTACTTTTGTCTTCCGGTGTTGCCTCTCTCCCCTCCATTAACCTACCTGATAGCCTAGATTAATTCCTCTCTCTCACTCTCATTCTGTCCCGCCTTCTTTTGTTCCCTATGTGGTTCAGGAGAAAAGTTAGTACTTGACATACAGTAAACCCCCCGTATTCGCAGACTCACCTTTTCATGGATTTCTCTATGGAACATAAATATGCATTATTCGCTGAAAATTTGCCCATTCGTGGTATTTTTCACTGAGAAATATCCACTAATTACTGTATTTTCATATAATTTTCATGACCAAATACACTTTCTGTGATAAAACTGTTAAAATGTTCAGGTACCCAGGTAGTGCTCGAGTTACTTTAACTCGCCTTATGATAATTTGATTTTGCAATGGGGGTAAGCAGTTAATACCGATACGATAATATTTATAAAATATTTTTAAATTTCACATGGGCGCAGGCGGCAGCTTACAATCAGGCAGCAAAAGAGACCAAATTACAATAGACCAGCTTCTTTTCCTCCATCTCTTTATGCCATCTTCTAGTTAAAAAAGTAAAAGAGAATGGTAAATGTATATATTGTCAGTGACATTATACTCTTGTGTAAATGTACAGCCATAAACAACCGAACGGAAAACTGTTTTGCTTATAACTGATTCGAATAACAACAGCCGTTTTGCTTGTATTTCAACCAACGTACGGTAGTAAACAGTTACCATAGTTGTAGTACAAATGACGTTAAGTAGAATAGGACTGATATACAGTATTTTTACACTATACCCTTATTCGGTATGGATGAAAGATCAGAAAGGAAATGTACAGTAGACAGTCTCTCGGTTACAAAGGGCTCTGCTTACGACGCTCCAAGTTTACGACACTTTTCAAATATATTCATAAAAAAATTGTTTCCTGGGTTACAATGCATGTTCCAGGTTTACGATGCTGACAACACCGATCCGATGGAAGCGGTATGGCTCCAGAATGGCATAATGGTCAAATTTTGGAGGTTTTTCTGTTGAAAAACTCAATATAAATGCAGGATACATTGTTTTCAAGACACCCAAAGGATTAAAAGTAAGGTTTTCTTATGATTTTCAACGGTATTTCGGATGATGCCAGTCCGACGACAATTGGAAGAAATATGCATCCAAAACGGCAGAATGGTCAGTACTTGGAGGTTTTTTTTAATGAAAAACTCAATAAAAATGCAGGATTCATTGTTTTCAAGACACCCAAAGGATTAAAAGTAAAGTTTTCCTGCGATTTTCAACGGTGTTTCGGACAATACCAGTCCGAAGCCGATCGGAAGAAATATGCATCCAAACCTGCAGAATGGTAAATATTTGGAGGGTTTTTATTATGAAAAACTCAATAATAAAAATGCAGGATTCGTTGTTTTCAAGACAGCCAAAGGATTAAAAGTAAGGTTTTCTTATGATTCTTGATGGTAATATTTCAGATGACTCAGTCCAACGCATACAACGGAAGAAAATTCACATTCGTGGATTTTTTCATAGAGCAATATTCACTAATCACTGACTTTTATTGTATTTTCTTGACAAAATACATTTTTTATGATAAAATTATTTACTAATTTTAAAATATTAATATTAAGGTAACCACAGCAAAGTATCGATAACAGTTAAATTAAAATCCTGTGAAATCATAAAACTGCTTACCGATGTAATCACTTCATTCAACCTCTCTCTCTCTCTCTCTCTCTCTCTCTCTCTCTCTCTCTCTCTCTCTCTCTCTCTCTCTCTCTCTCTCTCTTGAGATGTAAGTAAGGCCAACTGCCCATATCTCTCTCTCTCTCTCTCTCTCTCTCTCTCTCTCTCTCTCTCTCTCTCTCTCTCTCTCTCTCTCTCTCTGTACTGCATATATCCTTCAAATAAATATGGATTACTGTGCATATAAACAAAAATATACCAAAATCCCATCATCGGTTGTGTGGCAATTTTGTTATTGCTTAGACGTAGGCTTCATGACGAAATGGTATCAGCTCGAGGGATTAGAAGTAGCCAATAACAGAGCTTGTAGCAACCCCCTTTCTCCATGACGATACGCTACTGGCCAGAAGGACTGACAGTACCCAATAACAACTTGTAACAACCCCCTCCTCCCCTTCTTGCCCTCCTTGACAACATGCTATTGGCAGGAAGGGTGGGATTTTAACCAACCACAAAGCTTGTACCTCACAGGCTTTGCATACACTAAAAGGAGGGTGAGTAGTAGTTTTCTCTCTCTCTCTCTCTCTCTCTCTCTCTCTCTCTCTCTCTCTCTCTCTCTCTCTCTCTCTCTCTCTCTCTCTCTCTCTCTGAGATAAGAGAGAGAAAATTATTGCACAAGAATTTTTTAACAAATTTGTGGGAGATGGTGAGGACTAACCATGTTTGTATGATAAATAAATGACTTACATAATAATAAGTGCTAATTTTCAAATATTAATAAGATTAAATAATAATATAATAATATACTCTAATGACAACAGTTAAGGATTTTTAAAGTAAATTATTTCAATTTTTAAACAAAGAAATATCACACCCTGTCTTTTGCCCAAAGCTTTGAAGCTATGGGGGAGGGCGGAACTGTCAAATGTGTCAAATTACTTGACATTTTTGACCAAGAGTAGAAGATTAATCTCTCTCTCTCTCTCTCTCTCTCAGCTTTGAAGCTATGGGGAGGGTGGAACTGTCGAATGTGTCAAATTACTTGACATTTCTGACCAAGGGTAGACGATTAATCTCTCTCTCTCTCTCTCTCTCTCTCTCTCTCTCTCTCTCTCTCTCTCTCTCTCTCTCTCTCTCTCTTTATCCAAAAGGGAGAATGAGAAATGGATAGCTATATTATGAATAGATACTTAGTTCAACCCTTCACTCTGTCAGGAAAAGGTATTGCTAATTTGAGTCTCTTCACTTATGCACACTGTGTGTGGGTGTGTGTGTGTGTGTGTTCATAGTGTTTTAAAAATGTGTAGTAAAGGTAGTAGTACATCTTTGGAAGACAAAGAAAAAAAAAATTTTTTTTTGTTGTTGTCAGTCGCAGTAAAGAGAAATGGATTAACATTCCTCGAGAGATTAAAGAGATAAATCTCTCTCTCTCTCTCTCTCTCTCTCTCTCTTTTGCCCATGCCAGCACAAGAATGGCTGAATGTAAGTCATAGTGGTAATTCTTTCTCTCTCTCTGGCTGGAAAAGGGTACTAATGTTTAAGATGACTTTGAAATGATATTAATAATATAATTTCAAAGATTAATACAGTAGTAATAGGATAATAATTTAAGCTGTATTTGATGTAGGATGATACTTACGATAAAAATATGGGAGCACTGTAGTTCTGTGAAATTCCAAGTCTTTTTCTGGTAGATAAGCAGTGAGGCAGTCTCTCTCTCTCTCTCTCTCTCTCTCTCTCTCTCTCTCTCTCTCTCTCTCTCTCTCTCTCTCTCTCTCTCTCTCTCTCTCTCTCTGGCTCCAAAACAGCAGAATGGTAAAATTTTGGAGGGTTTTTATGAAGGACAATAAAAAATGCAGGTTACATCATTTTCAAGATACCTAAAGGATACTCAAAGGATTAAATTCAGCCTGTTCTGCTAAATTTAAGCTGCAAGTTGTAGCTGAAGCTGAGAAAACAATGTTCAAGCTGCTAATGACTATAAATTATCATGCATCAGCAACATGGATGAAACTCGACTTAAAATTAGAGAGAAAGTATTTTAATCAAAACTACGGGGCATGAAAGAACACATATTACGGCTATTTTTACGCCAATAAATGATAAACACGCAAAGCTCATATTATGATGAAATCAAGTGAAAATAGCAAATGGAATCTTGATTTTTTTTTTTACACAAAACAAACATGCCCCCAAATGGCCAACGTCATCTATTAATGAAAAAAAATAGCTAAATTAATTTCACAACGAGACGTATTTATATTTTGACTTGAAAACACTCCGTATAACGAAAATAACCTTGCCCCTTATAAATAAAGTATCTAGAGATTCATTTATGCTAACTAGAAGCAAGAAAAGCACTCTGAACTGTGTTAAATATGGCGAAATAAACTTACAGCATAATCGATTTCCAAACCAAAACATTGATCACTATGACCGCAGTTTATAATACAAAAGCAATACAGTATTAAAATAGATACAATATTATTGGATACAGTGAATTAAAGCATAACATTTTAAAAGATCCATGGAAAAGATGCATATTCATTATGTTGATGTGTGTATAATACAATATTAAGTGAATATAGAGTACAAATAATGTAGGCTACGCTACCATATATGTACTGCATATGATATACCATAGTGTAGGCTAAGTTAATTCTTGTTTGTTATTCTATTTCTCTTTGTACTGAATTATCATGTCACTCTGCATGAACCTCCAGAATTAGCTGATATTAATAATTACTATACTGTGTATGTATATAGTGTAAGGTAGGCTACCATATATGTATACATGGTACTGAATACCCTAGCGCAAGCTAGGCTATGTTCAAGATACGTTTTTTCCAACAAACGATAGGTTTTTGGAACCTAACCCCATCATAAGTAGGATGATACCTGTATAAGCATTGTTAGATTTTTTGTGTGATTGAACAATCAAAATAGGCAGTTCTAAGTGTTTTTGGAAGGGTTGTAAGTATTCGCGGATTTCAGCTATTCGCGGGGGCGTGTGGCACACATCCCCTGTGAATATGGAGGCGTTTACTGTATATTCTTTTATTAGCTAGGATTTTGATGGAAAATATTAGGGCCAAGATCCCCCCCCCCAAGGTTTCAACCTTTTTTGGTTTCCCCCATGGGAGAGGTGCCAAAGCCTTGGCATCTGTCTGTAGCCCACCCTCTGGGCTGCCCACCATTAAGTTAGTTGTCTCCTCTGACAGGGAACCAAGGCACATCTCTGGACCAAGGTTCTGTGCCCCTCAACATCTCTCTCTCCCTACCATTTTTCGGGTTTGGCACGTTTGTCTCTTTCATTTGTTGGCTCCAGTGTTGCTAACTGTGACATCCTAAAATCCACTAAACACAGCAGTTTTTCCTGTAAGTTGGCAACACTGGCTGGCTCCTGTTCCTTCCCTTTTGGAGAGTGTATTGTGATGTAAGTGGATGGTAGAGTTAGGAATTCAGACATATTATGTTTGCCTCGGCCGTTCTGAGCCATGCGTCAGTTCTGCTGTTTTCTTTTGCTCCCCGCCCATCATCCCCAAACGGACAATAACCCCCCCCTACTAAGTTTTCCTCATTATCGTCTTGTATTTTTCACCTTGTGACATTTATCCCTTTTCGTGTAAGGGCTCTTCCTTTTCCACCACTTATTTATCTAGAGTGAGTTACCCTGACGATGGCCCAACTCTTGCTTCTTAAGTATTCGCCTCTCGGATGTATTCACGGTTATGTGATGACGTCACATAAAAGAGCTATCTTCCCCCATCCGCCAGACGACACCTCTATCATGTAGGTTACGTGGTGACGTCGTGCAGGTTCCCTTTCCCTTCTTCACTCATTCAGGCGGCTCCAACTATCGAAGCGTTACGTAGTGACATCATGCAAGAATCCTCTTCCTTCCCAACCTCTGGTACTTACTACAAGCATCCTGTGACATCTTTGTTGGCATGACATGACCCTCCGTTTAGACTTGAGGGCTTTCACTGTGTCCTTGTTTTCAGCTGTGATTTGGTTGATTCTCATTTAGTATTTAAGCAATGCATAGCTCACATTGTTCCGTTTTTGCTTTATTTTGCTGAAGCTGAATCCGGTAACCGGTGCTCTTTAGTTTACTTCTACCCTGGCTCCTGTTGAAACAAATAAGCCAACACTGATTTTGGTAAGGTGCTTTATCATGAGTTGTATGCTGTCTTTTGGATGCCACTGCATCTTTTTCCAGTTTTGAAGATGCTTAGAGCTGGGTTAGGTATTACATACGTTATATGTTTTTCGCTTTCTGTTCAACTTGCAGTTTCTAGGTCTTGGACCTAGGAAACAAAGACTCCTCTGATAGGTAAGGTAATTTGGCCTAATTGTGAGGTGAAAGTACCTTTGAAGTCGGTATTTCGTTTTTAGCGCTGCAGCTCAGCTACTGTAAGAGTAATATTTATATGTATGTAATGTCTTTGCTTGCATTTGTGGATATGTATGTACAGTACCGGGTGTTTCGAAATTAGAGCCCCCCCCCCTCCACAGAACAAATGGAAAGTTATGAAGTTTTCTGCTATAGCCTATCTCCAAGTACATTATTTTAAGTTTCTATTAAGCTATTTTTCACTATACAATTCTTGTATTTTCAGACTGAGTGACGGAGTTAGATACAGCCATGGCTAACGACTCGTAGGAAATCAGATGGATTGATCGAATCCAGGCTATAACCTTCAAAGAGGCCAGGGATGCTGGCGCATCCTTCATTTCATGTTCCTGGATAGCTAAATACTTTAAAAGAGATGAATCCTTTGTTAAAAGAAACTGGAACAAAAATCCACATGACTGTCATCACGAAAAGAGTGAGAATCTTGGAAGGCCTGAAGTCCTTTCTCAGGAGTCAAAAGACATCATAGCTGAGGCAGTGGGTAGACCAAGAAAGTCTTTATGTAAATTGGCACCTGAACTAGAGACAAAAAGGAGAAAGAAGAGAAGTTATAGTGCTGTATATTGTGAGTTGAAAAAATCTGGTATCAAGCCATTTCATGTTATCAGCAAGCCCAACATCACTCAGCAACAGAGAGAAGACCGTGCATAGTTGTGGTACATTTCTTAAAGACTGGGATGAAGCTGACTTTCTCCATGTTGCCACATCAGATGAATTCTTCATTTACACAGTCAGGAAGCCAAATCATAAAAATGACATCATTTGGGCTGCAAATTTGGATGATAGCGATGACATGCACTATCGCCAAGTTGTGAAATTTCCTGAGTATGTGGGAATTTTTCTCTGTTTCACAGCCAAACGGTTAATGTGGATCATCAAAGAAAAAGGACAGTCATGGAATGGCGAATACTTCAGAGAAACTGTTCTTACTGGTGGAGTATTTCCTTTCCTCAAAGATCCTGAAAATGTGTTATCTGTTGAAGTCACATTCTTGATAAGGCACCATGTTTCAAGGCTCTTCAGACACAGGAGCTGCTTCAAAACAGTGGTATCGATTTCTTGTTGTCGAGTGAATTTCCAGGTAGCTCCCCTGACCTTAATGTGTGTGAAAACATTGTTAGTATCTTAAAGGATGGTGTTGAAGCGTGCACAGTGAACTATGATGGTATACCAAGCCTCGACGACCTGCGAAGAGAGGTGACCGAAGTGCTCAGGGAAATGAGTTTGAGTTTCAGCTTTTTTGCGATTTACTGAAATCATACCCCACGAGAATGCAGGCTGTGGTACAGGCAGATGGAGGCCACACAAAATATTAATGACTCAGAGAGAAACTTGAATAAATACTTGTTCTGAATTACTTTTGTCTTTGTCCATATCAGTTTTAGTTTATGCTGTAGAGGAGGGGGAGCTCTAATTTTAAAACATCCTGTATATGTGTATACGTATGTAGATATAATGATGTCTGCTCTGTCTACATCCCCCCCCCCAGTTTTGTAGGCTATGTTATAAGGCATATAGGTAAAAAATCAACATAAGCTACAATACATTAGCTAAGCAAAACCATGTTTACTATAGCGTAGACTAGGGTAACATAGGCCTAAATGCCATAGTTTAGGCTTTCATACCTAAGAATAAATACTGGCCTAATATGGCTTCGTGGCCAAGTTTTAGATAAATCAGTCTGTAACAGACAAATAGTACACTTAAGATATGATGATGATAACAGTTATATTAGTCCTGAAGATGATAGACCTACTTCCGAGGCTAATGGGAGGAATGTCTTATTCCTTTTGCAACTCTGTTGTAAAGTAACTGAATCAGTTATGTAAAATCATGTAGGTAACCCTGCTCAAACATTAGTAGCTGCTTTTGACAGTGGTCCATCATTGCCTACTTAACCCCTAAGTATTAAGGCCATTATCTTAGATGGCTCGAATCCAGAGGTTTAGAAATTCTTAGCACTACCTTTGAAGTCTTCCCTCCAGGGTCTAGACCCCTACAGCCTTTTTTGCACCAAATTTCCATGTAGAATTTCCCAATTTTCTCTTGAGTTCTTCTTCAGTAGAGTTCTGGCTCACATTCTCAGTGAAAATTTCTCACATGTAACCTTAACTAAAGTTTTGAACTCCCAGTTCAAGTAGGCTGTGTGGATCCTCAGAAGGCCATGTGCAGATTTTCAGAAGTGTCTGGCAAATTGTCAAGTAGAACATTTGGTAGTGAGGTTCTCAGGGAAAGGTACTTTGTACTTTTGTTATATGTTACCCCTATCAAATTCCTAATATCCTTCTGCCACACTCCTCACACAGAAAAGTTCAGAGTTGGGAAGGGTAGTTTGGATAGTTGGTATGCAACAAGGACATCAAGCCATGGGCATGTCCTGTCTCAACAAGTTCATTCATATTACTCCCTTTTTAGTAAGTCATTCAGTTTGGTCCTGGTGGCTTTTCAGAAGGGCAAAGGATAAGTTCGGTCAACATGTAGGACACGTACTTCCACTTCCCGGTACTCCTTCAGTCGAAGTAAAGTACTCTCCTGTGAGTTGAAGTCTTAGCAGTTTGGAATCTTCTGCTTGGTATCAGAGAACTGTAGTTCTCCCATATTTGGACGACTTGTTTCATTTCACACCAATCTGTTATGATGAGAATTGTTTTATGTCTAGCCCTAGGAGTTGACATTTTGTCAAGGTTGACTATCTATGCTTTTCTAACCCAGTCAGTCATTTATCTGGGGATGAGGATCAACTGTCTCTTGTTGAAAGTTTTTTTCCAACAGACAAAGGATAACAATTTTCTACCACTGTTGAGAACTATATGCATTGGCCTATAGACCACAAGAACCTTTACACTGTCCTCATATGTCTCAGAGGCAGATTGAGGGGCCATTCTGAGAAAACATTTGATGTCAGGAAGTGGAAGCGTAAACATCCTATAGCTTTTGGCAGTCTAGAATAGTCTTATGCAAGTCTTGATTCTTACATAAGACGACAAGGAGATACAAAACCAAGCAATTGTCCATACCTAAGGGTCAGAGCCAACTTGGGCCCTACAAAGCTGGAGATCCAATTCAGGACGGCATCCCTCCTCTTCAGCACCAGATTAGCCCACAGGTTTGCCATCTGGTGGGCCAGGTAGGAGATAGCCCTACCTCCAGACTGGCAGACTCCCTAAGACAGACTCCTCTCCATGGGTGATCAAACCTGAGGAGGCGGCTACCTTGGAAATTGTGAAGGACCACAGATCCAACCAGGAGACTACTTGGAATAAAAGTTAAGTATACCTTAGTTTAACCAGACCACTGAGCTGATTAACAGCTCTCCTAGGGCTGGCCCGAAGGATTAGACTTATTTTACGTGGCTAAGAACCAATTGGTTACCTAGCAACAGGACCTACAGCTTATTGTGAAATCCAAACCACATTATAGCGAGAAATGAATTTCTATCACCAGAAATAAATTCCTCTAATTCTTCATTGGCTGGCCGGAGATTTGAACGCGGGCCCCGCAGAGTGCTAGCCGAGAACGGTACCGCCCAGTCCAACGAAGAACTGACTACCTGGAATGCTGCCATGGCAGTAGCCTCTAAGTTTACTGCCTCTTACTGCAAGAGAGAGAGCCCTTCCACAGTAAGTTGCTGCAGTGACAGACCCAGGCCTAGAACCAGGTCTGGGTCAACCTGCTTAGTAGGCAAAGACCTCTCTGAGGGCATATAAAAATGCTTCTGGTGAGGCAGAGGAGGAGGAAGTAACTTCTCTGAATGATTTGAGCGATGTGAATTCTCCTGCCCAGAGACCAGGGAATTCACCTGCTCGAGTACTCCTTCGGAAAGGTTGGACCACGGCAGCCCCAACGAAGCTTTGGGTTCCTTCTTAGGATCCAAGAAAGATTTGAGGCGTGACAGACGATCCCCTGAACTGGCTGTGGCCCCTTCCTGAGATCGTTGTGCTGACGAATCAGTGTAATGATCTCTGCAAAGGTCGTCTGTATCTCAAGGGTGTCCGAGTCCTTGAGAAGAGGACCCTTGAGTCATTCCAGGGCACGGTCCTCTTGATCCACTCTCCCTGCAGGAGGGAGAACCTCGGCAGACCCCTTTGATCCAACCTCAACCACTTGGGCATATGTCTGAGTCAGTCCGAGAACTGAACCCGGAGTGTGGGCCTTCATGGTAGGACTTCATTGGCAAGAAGCATTCCCATTAGAGCCCCTCCTGTCTTATTCAGGCCTCCCAGTGTAACCCCAGGAGATTGAGGGGATAGATGATGGGGATCGAGTACTCCTTCCTGTCCTGTCGGAAGTACCGGCAGGAGAGAAATGCCTTGAGCGATCACCAACCCGCAGTGGCGATGGCTCCACGGGTCTAGGAGAGCACCTACGCTTGCGAGGCGAATCGCTGTCCCAGGGAGAGCATAGAGGTTCACGCAAACGTACCTGAAGGCTTTTGTCAGGTGAGCGGAGTCAATCACACGAATGTGAATGAGGGCTGGCCAGAGGAGAGCGATCGCGTACTCCCGGGCGTGAACTTGCGCCGTCCTCATGACGTGCTCCAGTCTTCTTCGAGGTCCATGCCTCCTGATGAGAAGACTGAGGAGGGCATCTTTGGGTGCTCGGACCCTCAAGTCCGGAGCACTAGGTTGGGAACCTGGCCAAGCATTCAATGAAGTACCTGCAGGAGTTGAAGAAGCACCTGCATGCTTCGACACCTGCTCTCATCCTGTGCCTGAACCAGACCAGGGAGGAGGCTCTCCAGTACTGGTTTGGGGTACTTGAGGTTTCAGTGAACACAAATACTCAGTGACTCGGATCCTGTTGAGTGCCCGAAGCTCCTGAATCTCATCCTGGACAATCAGTGGAAGTTCCTCCTACCTGTGTCCAAAGAAACTTGGGAGAAGGCAGGCACAGTACCAGTCTTGGAAGAAGACTTCCTAGAACTGGTTCCAAGAGCGTGGGCCTTGGAGACTCGCAGACTCAAGGCTCCCGAATTGTGAGACCATGGCAAGGTACACGAAACGGCCCCTGAGTCCGAAGACTGGGGAGAGTCAATGGGAGATCCCACTGCCACTTCTGTGGAGGGAGGTAGTCCCTTAGAAGCCCTGAGACGGGACTTCTTTTTGGGGGGAAGCAACCTTCTGCTTCTTTGGCTAGCAAGTGTTGGAAGAAGGGGAGGAGGCAGCAAAAGACGAAGACAAAGATGACGACAACACGTTACGAGACCTCTACTTCGATTTCTTCTTCCTGGACATCATCTTCTGGATCGCGGTCAGCAGGCAGTCGACTAAAATTGTCTGTTGGGTGCCGAGTGGACGTACCGTACGTCGACTACAAAAAATTTCAACCTTTGGTCAACTTTGACTCGACCGAAATGGTCGAAAAACGCAATTGTAAGCTAAAACTCTTACATTCTAGTAATATTCAATCATGTACCTTCATTTTGCAACAAACTGGAAGTCTCTAGCACAATATTTCGATTTATGGTGAATTTTTGAAAAAACTTTTCCTTATGCCCGCAGGTAACTAGGCCGAAAATTTCAGAAATTCTTTTGTCATTTTGTCGTAATTTTTGCACTATTCTATATTAGCCGTTACATAAAGTTTTATATATGAAAATGTGCACAATTTCATGTGCAATACAACAGAAAATAACTCATGGTTGTAGCTTTTATCAGTTTTGAAATATTTTCATATAAATCACGATAACTGCCAAAATTTCAACCTTCGGTCAACTTTGACTTGACCGAAATGGCAATTGTAAGCTAAAACTCTTACATTCTAGTAATATTCAATCATTTACCTTCATTTTGCAACCAATTGGAAGTCTCTAGCACAATATTTTCGATTTATGGTGAATTTTTGAAAAAAACTTTTTCCTTACGTCCACGCCAGAAATTCTTTAAATCACGTTGTCGTAATGTTTGCACTATTTTATATTAATCGTTACATAAAGTTTTATATATGGAAATGTGCGCAATTTCATGTAGAATACAACAGAAAATAACTCATGGTTGTAGCTTTTATCAGTTTTGAAATATTTTCATATAAATCACGATAACTGCCAAAATTTCAAGCTTTGGTCAACTTTAACTCGACTGAAATGGCCAAAAACGCAATTATAAGCTAAAACTCTTACATTCTAGTAATATTCAATCATGTACCTTCATTTTGCAACAAACTGGAAGTCTCTAGCACAATATTTCGATTTATGGTGAATTTCTGAAAAAAATTTTTCCTTACGTATCTTGCGGTAACGTAACTCGGCCGAACATCTCAGAAATTCTTTCGTCATGTTGTCGTAATGTTTGCATCGTTTTACATTAGTCGTTACATAAACTTTTATATATGAAAATGTGCGCAATTTCATGTAGAATACAACAGAAAATAGCTCATGGTTGTAGCTTTTATCAGTTTTGAAATATTTTCACATAAATCACGATAACTGCCAAAATTTCAACCTTCGGTCAACTTTAACTCGACCGAAATGGTAAAAAAACGCAATTGTAAGCTAAAACTCTTACATTCTAGTAATATTCAATCGTTTACCTTCATTTGGCAATAACTTGGAAGTCTCTAGCACAATATTTCGATTTATGGTGAATTTTTGAAAAAACATTTTCCTTACGTCTCTTGCGGTAACTCGGCCGAACATCTCAGAAATTCTTTCGTCTCGTTGTCGTAATATTTGCACCGTTTTATATTAGTCGTTACATAAAGTTTTATATATGAAAATGTGCGCAATTTTATGTACAATACAACAAAAAATAACTCATGGTTGTAGCTTCTATCAATTTTGAAATATTTTCATATAAATCACGATAAATTGAAAAAATTTGACTTTCGGTCAACTTTAACTCGACCGAAATGGTCGAAAACTGCAATTGTAAGCTAAAACACTTACAGTGTAGTAATATTCAATCAATTAGCTTCATTTCTCAACAAACGGGAAGTCTCTAGCACAATATTTCGATTTATGGTGAATTTTTGAAAAAACATTTTCTTACGTCCAGACATTACGCATTCATGCATCATTTTGTGATAATATTTTCTCTGTGTTGCTTTGATCGTTTTAAAATTTGTTATATACCAAAATCATCGCAATTTAGTGTACAATACAACTAAAAAAAAATTAACTCATTAGCTTTAACCGTTTTGCTTACAACACGATTTGTATACAATTATATACAATTTTTTTTTTTTTAGCTGTCATATATTCCAATATTTATATATGATAATGATATTTTTTCATTTCTGATGGTTGCATACTAAACTTCAGGCAATGACAAAAAAATGAGCCAAAAATGAACTCTTAATCTTAAAAACTAAAGCGTGCTGTGATTTTTGAAAAAAGTTTTTTCCGCTTCAGCGCTAACTCACGAACGCATGCGGCATACGGGAGACGTTTTTGTAAATAGGGCTTCCGGCGTTAAAGGGTTAAGTAGATACAGTAATCACTTTTTGCATAAAGTTTTCAGTTTAAAGTTTAATAGTTGTTGTATATAAGCATTTTATTGTTTGCGGCTGCAAATGAAAAACTTGTAGCCTGCCGAAGAGTGTCGTGGACGAGAGAAAAAGAAAAGGGTTGATTTTTTTTTAAGAGTGTTTATGGAGTTTATTTTGTTACAAATATGGGAAAAAGGTAAATAAAAGGATTTTGACAAAGGAAAAATCTATTTCTGGGGAGAGACCTGTGTCACCCGGTGAAATAACCATTCAGCACTTGTTTCTAGGTAAATCCATTGCTAAACATACCAGAGAAAAGCTAAATGTCCAGCTGGAGTTACTACCCCCAGTGCGAGCTCCATGAAATGGAGTCGTGTATGTGAAAGGGTGAGATTGTCACAATCACAGGTCTCCGCCCTGTAGACATTCCCGATGTCAAAAGTCCTACCGAGTGAGGTGCCGATATAACGCCCGCACCACTCGCGGACCGACAACACACCAGCGCCACCTACATTCCATGTTAGCACCCACCACCTAGGAATGGTATTTTTAACAAGGGGGGGAAAAGGAAGAAGAGAGGTGGGTCACCGGGTGACACAGGTCTCTCCCCAGAAATAGATTTTTCCTTTGTCAAAATCCTTTTTCTGGGTTTCCCGACCTGTGTCACCCGGTGAAATAATAACAGAGAAACAAAATACCATCCTGAATAACTAAAGAAACTTGTAATGGAAAGAAATAAAACTATAATTCCACAAGAATTTTAATTATTCAAGTAGCAAAATAGATATTCCAATACATAAACTATAGTAAGGTGGGGGAACTATGTCCCGCAAGACAAGAGAACAAAAAGACATAAAACGTACTTAAAAGTTACAAACAGGGGACAATTACAAAAATTGCAACATGGTCAGGAGACAGGCTGTGAAGTATGCCTGACCCGGAGGTGATGGAAAGGGAATAAGTGAGGCAGGTAGGAGGGAGGAAAGTGACCGAATATAAAGAAAAGGAGTTAAATAGAGGAAGGAACAATGCTTCCTGCCGCCACTGTGGTGAATTTTAGAGCTTCTAGAGATTTCAAATAGTGGCGTTTGAAAACCAGGGGAGACTTCCACCCTGTATATTTTGTAAGATCCTCAAAATTCATGTGATTGAAATAATTAGTGGAGGTGGCCACCGCTCTAATGTCATGAACCTTCGGAACTGAGTCTGGGTTTGCTTGTTTAATAAAATATAAGATCTGTTGTCTGATGGCCTTCATAGAAATAGTTCCTCCACCTTCCCTTATAAACGGAGGCCCCAGAAGTTATTTAAGAGGTCCTGTCTAAATAAGCCTTTAAAGTAAAGACCGGGCATAAGGATAGGTCTTGTGGGAGGGGGACGACCTTCCAGGAGACCATCTATCTCGAGGATCTTCATTCTTAGCTAGGAATTTAAGGTGAGGGGCTAGCAACACTTCACCTGATGGAAGGAAATCGATATGATTGGGCTCTCTAGACAGGGCAGACAGCTCAAAATTCTAGCACCTGAAGCTAAACTAATTAAAAATAAGGTCTTCCTCAATAAACTTTGGAATGAACAAGATTGATTATCAGTTTCTGAGGCTAATTTAAGGACATCATTTAAGAACCAGGAAACCGTGTGTGGACGGGTTACTGGTCTCAAACGGGCACAGGCTTTAGGGATTGAAGAAAAATAAGAGTCCGCTAAGTTAATATTGAACCCGTGTAAAAATATCTTTTTCAAAGCTGATTTGGCTGTAGTAATGGTACTCGAGGCAAGACCTTTTTCAAATAAAGACCTAAAAAATGAAATTGATAGGTTCGTGGTCATTATGGTTGCTTCAGATTCTTTTAGGAAGAGTGCTAATTTCTTAACTGCTGAGTCGTACTGTCTGAGAGTGGATTCCCGTTTGTCTGATTCTAGGAACAAAGTGTTAATAGGGTCAATATTAGCATCTTTCTGAGCTGCAAACTTCATGAAATCCACAAAGCTAGGGCATTCTGAATTCTTGAGGAAGCTGACACAGTCTGAGTTTGTACTATTTGCGTCAGTTTTGGGTTGGGAATTTGTAAACACCGAAGCTTCAGCTCTAGAAGAAGCGGAAACCAGTTGCTCTTTGGCCAATTGGGAGCCACCAGAGCTACCTGGCCCTTGAATGTCCTGAGCTTGTGAAGGACTTTCAGTAACAGGTTTACTGGAGGAAACAGATAGATCCTCCGCCACTTGTTCCAATCTATTGACATTGCATCTGTGGAGTGTGCTAAAGGGTCCAGGTTGGGAGCCACATAACAGGGAAGTTTGTGGTTGCATTCTGTTGCAAAGAGATCTACTTGAGACCCGGAACTTGACTGCAAATCCAATTGAATGAAGTTTTGTCCAGGGACCATTCCGACTCCAGCGGAGTTGTCCTGGATAGGGAATCTGCAATGACATTCCGGACTCCTGCTAGATGAGTCGCAGACAGATGCCACCGGTGTTTGTTTGCTAAGGAAAATATTGCTATCATAACCTGGTTGATCCGGCTCGACTTGGAACCCCCTCTGTTTATACAATGTACCACCACTGCACTGTCCAAGACCAGTCTTATATGGATCATACTGTTTGGACGTAGCTTCTTCAGGGTTAGAAAGACTGCCATAGCTTCCAGGACATTGATATGGAACTGGCGGAACACAGTGGACCAAGTCCCCTGAACTTTCTTGTGTTGAGAGTATCCTCCCCACCTGCTTAGAGAAGCATCGGTGTGAATCACTAGTGCCGGAGGGGGAAATTGAAGCGGTACTGAATCCGATAAGCTCTTGACTGTTGTCCAAGGCCGGAGTCTCTTTTTCAAAATTGGCGGAATTAGAGACACCTTGTCTCTGAACCTGACGTTGGCTCGGCTCCGCCATACCCTGTTTATATCCTTCAGTTTGGATTTCAGTAGAAGATCCGTTACCGAAGCGAACTGAAGAGAACCTAAGACTCTTTCTTGGGTACGGCGGGAAGCTTTCTTGTTCCTGAGGAACTGTCTGGTTGCCTTGGCTATTTCTCTCCGTTTGGCCGACGGAAGAGATAGTTTGTGTGAACGTAGGTCCCACTGGATCCCTAACCATTGAAAGCGACTCTCCGGTACTGGGCGGGATTTCTCCGTTTATTTGAAAGCCTAGAGATTCCAGAAAGCCGATTACTATGGCTGTTGCTTTCCGGCATTCGTTGGCGTTGGATGCCCAAATGATCCAATCGTCCAGGTATGCAGCCAGCATGATCCCTTGAGACCGTGGTTGCTGAACTACCGTATCTGCCAGTTTGGTGAAGATTCTGGGGGTATGTTGAGGCCGAATGGCATGACTCTGAAACGAGTATGCTTGATTTCCCAGTCTGAACCCCAGATAAGAGAGAACCTTCTTCATAATCGGGACGTGATAATAAGCATCTGAAAGATCTATAGAGGTGGTTGCGGCTCCATTGGGCAGTAGGGTCCGAACCTGCGAGATTGTAAGCATTCAAAACTTGTCGCATTGAATGTAAGAATTTAGACGGGACAAGTCTAGAATTACTCTTTGTTGACTGGAACCTTTCTTTGGAACACTGAACAGACTGCCTTGGAATTTCAAGTGTCTCGCTTTCTTTATTGCCCTCTTTTTGTAATAGATCTTTCACAAAGTCCTTCAGAGCCTTGGACGGTGATTGATGGAACCTGACGGGGAGGACTTCTGCACCAACTCCACCCCAGTCCTTTGGAGACTATGCTCTGGGCCCAGGGACTGAAGTTCCACTGGTCCCGAAAATGATACAACCTCCCGCCTACCTGAGATATCTCACTGGGGGGAGATGGTCTGCCTCCTCTGGAGCCTCTGCCTCCCCTTCCTCGGAAGGAGGAGCGAGGTGCTCCCCTGCTTCTGTAGTATCCTCTGGCCCTAGTTCCCCTTGCATTCTGGATAGACCGAAATGCCCCCTGGCTTTCATATGAAGCATTGAAAGCAGGGGGAGAAGCATACGAGGGGGCAGCGAGAGACTGAGGAGCTGGCTGAACCAGCACATATTGAGGCTGAGCGTGCGAGGTTGAAGGCTGGCCAGGTGCGGGGACCTGGACAGCCTGCAAGACAGTCTGAGCAGGGAGCCGTTTAAACTTTTTGAATTTCTTACCGGACTTAGGATGGGGTCCGGCGGGCTCCGTTTGCTTACGCTTGTAAGGCAGGCCCCAATGGGAGCGGAGACTCTGATTGGCCCTAGTTGCTTCAGCTAGGACCGCACCAACCTCTTCTTGAGGGAAGAGATTAGCTCCCCAGATGGAGCTCTTCATAAGCCTGTTAGGCTCATGACGGATGGAAGCTGCCGAAAAGATGTGCTTCCGGCAGTTCATCCGGGCCGTGATGAAGTCGTAAAGGTCCTGTTGAAAACTCGCCAAGAGAGATTTCGTCAGGACCTGAAACAAAGTGTCTTCGCTGTAGACCACTGACATTGCCTCCGCCAAAGTCAGAGAGTTTAAGGACCTGCTAAGCATTTCCTTAGTCTCAGCTTCAGCCTTCAGGAGCGAATCCGGGATCTTAGGGAGTTGCTCGCTGAACAAATTAGAGGCGCAGTCAGGGTCGAGCCGAGTCACTGTGAAAGTGGCCGGGGCTCCTTCCCAAAACTCAGAATCTCTGGGGAAGACAAGAGAGGTGGGATCTGTCTCCCGGAGATGAGGAAGGGGTTTACCCTCCATGCACGCTTGGCTAGTGAGGGAAGCCACTTTTGAAGTGCAAGGGTTAGGGAGAATTTCTCCCAAAGAGAACATTGTAAAGGCACCCTTGGCCGGAGTGAGTTTGGTGTTCTCTGCTTGCCACTCCGTTAAAGTTCGAAGCAGAGACGACTGAGCTTGGTCCCTCGGGAAGATGACCGTCTCCTTTGGGACCTTGTTGGAACGGATCCACGCCTCCTCTGTAAGCCTGGCAAAACCGGGATAAGGAGGTTCCAGACCGGGAGGGAAGAATTCAAGTTCCTCCAGCCTGCAAGTGCCTAGGCCCTCAATTGTCAGAGTACCTTCATGCTGAGGAGCATAAAGGGTCAGTCGCCAAGGGTTCCCCTTATCGAAGGGAGGAAGGCTGGAGGTGTCCGGGACGGAGAAGGGTCTGGCGGCCGCTCCGCCACTCATGAACCCCGAGATTAAGTTCCCTTGGGACTTAACCTGCTGCGACAGGGAAAGCACGGAAGCATTGGATGATGAAAGCTGAGAGGAGAGTTGCGACAGCTTGTCGTCAACTCTCTTGTCGAGCTTCTGCATAAGAAGCTCGGCAAATGTTTCTGCATCAAAGGAAGGAGGGGGTGGAACCTCCTTGCTTTGTTTTGTCCATGAACCCTTACCAGAAGTAGAGGCCTTGCTCGTGGACGGCACAGGACTAGGAGTCCGTGATGCCTTGAGGGAACCCGGAGCGGACTTTCTGGGTTTTAAGGTCTCATTCTTGATAGATTTGACCTTAGGGACGGTAGACCTTGCACCGTCCATAAGGCAAGAAGGATTTCACGAATCCCCTGAAAGAGGAAGCAGAAGAAGAAGGAGAACTAAAGAGATAGTCACCTGCCTCACTTACCCCCTTACCTGCTTGGAGATCCAGGTCCACGTTCATGGGCTCCAAGTTCAAAATTAAGGGGCCGCAACGTCTTGGTGACCTCTCCCGCATGCGGCTCGTCTTCCTGGGAGGGTTGAGTCATTTCCCGGATCCCAGCGATCAAAGGGGCGGCTACCTCATCCGCAACTGAGGCTGAGATCCAGGCGCGAGAAGAGAACGCTGCAGATGTCTTTGGAAAGAACGTAGGGTTTCCCTGCCCGACGTTCCTCCCGAGCCGCTGACCCAGGACTTAAGGGTCAAAAAGCGAAGAGTCACGAGAGCTGCGGTCAATCTGAAAGAAGGAGAATGTCAACTAACCAAATCTCCTAGAAGACTAATATCTTCCAATTATCCATAAGAGACAAAACTCAAAAGAAAGTATGAATCGGAAAAGGAAAATCTAACTTACCGATTCATCCAGAACCCGCTCGTAAAGAGCGTAGCACACCTCACAGCCATCAGGGTGCCAGACGACCAGGTCCCCCACGTGGAAGGCGCACCCGGAGTGGGACCTGCAGACCTCATGTCCACTCGCCTGCTGGAGGACTGCCGTGCACCCCTGCTCCTGACAACGAACCATCTGCAGATGGACAAGTACATGAGTATGCTGATAAGGCCGCCAGAGTAGGGTGCCGGAGCAGTGTCTTAGGATAATAAATTAACTGGGCATGTAAAAGGACCAGATAGACCCCACCGGAACATACCGGAATGATAAGAGGTCTACTAGACCATACATGATCAATAAAATAATACAAAACAAAGGGACTGCCGGAGTTAATCCGGAGAAACAGGGAGGTCCCGTTGAAAAATGCGTCAACAAAATTAAAAACAACAATACATATACAGTGAACGGTTAACTTATGATTAAGCTTTAAAAAAGTTTCCCCTTGTAGGCGGGGGAGTCACGTTACCCTGATATAGTGACGGCGGAGGAGGTGTGGTGAGCTCCGACCGACCATACACCATACCCACCGGAGTGGTATAAGAAATGAGAGCAACGAGAAAGCCCGACTACTAGCGGAAAATGCAAAATTAGACTAGTCAACGAAAGATAGATACTTGGGAAAGGGACAAGTTCTAAATGAATAGAACGGAGGATAACGTCAGTGACATGTGAAAATGAGGCAGAAGACAGTCAGGTGGAAAACTCTAACTGGCTACATGCACAAAAATTTTTCCCCGCGAGGCGACGGTCTACGAGAACGACACCCTGGCTGGGGGAAAACAACACACTGACGCTAGGGAAGGGAGGGGGACAGGCCAAGGGAGGGGGACCAGTAGAGACGGCCAGGGGGTGAGTGAGCACTCCCCGGACGTCATGAGTCCCACCCCTTCTCTCTCCCGAGAGGTCGAACATGTACGAACGACTAACCGAGAGAAGAGAGGATAGGGGACCCTCAAAGGCCAAAGTGCGCAAGGAAAGGTAAAAAGCGATGGTGGCCAGGAGTGGGGAGGCACCCCCGGACACCACACAAGTTCTCGACAGGGTGCCGACCGGGTAAGGTCGGAAATCCTGTGTAGAGAGAACAGGGGGGAACCAATCAATGCGGAGGAAGGGGTGTAGGCTATTAACGTGGGATCAGGGCAAAGCTCTCAAACCTTGGTAAGTTAACAAAATATGTGAAAACAACCAAGGGAAAAGAGCAGGGAGGCAGGGGAAGGTGGTAGGAGAGGGGGATACACATGAAGCTGGAAACTGTCCCGAAGGTGCGGTCTGGACAAGGGTAGGCTACGTAAGAGACCCTTGCTATTCCAGCTTAAACTTACTAGGACTCAGTAGCCCAAACGGAAAGGCCGAAATAGGGAGAGGGAGGAAACGCAGGCCAAACACCTCCAGCCGAACAACAACCAAAGAGAAGCGCCAACCATGAGGCCCTCCTACACACCTAACCTTCACTTCCAAGGGAACAGATCGCTAATAGCCTAACCCTAGGCTAACCTAACACAGCTGCCCAGCGGTCAGAGAGGTAGCTCAGGAGGGAAACGGTATCTAACAGACTAGCCTAAATAGTTAACATCACTAAGGTGTAAAAAGAAATAAATCAAATAATAAAAGACACGTGAGAAGGGAGAACCAAACCCAACGCGATATGAGCGCGGAGGGAAAATGGCCGACCTTCACAAAATAAACAATGAAAATAATTTGTAAATATCTAAAGCATCCGTGCGCAAGGCGTAAAATAAACCTAATAAGCATAACTGTACCATCTCAAATAATAAACCCACGAGCTGGAGGAGGTGAGGGTCCAAAATAAAATCCATATAAAACTGGTTAAAGAGCGGATAGGCCCGAGGGGGAAACTCGTAGCCTAAGCGACAAGGACTCGCACATCCCCAGGGAAGGGTAACAGAATTAAATAATGAATTAAGCCACTATGAATATCTGGATAAACATAAGGCACAAAAAACATAAATAAAAGGCAGGGGAGCGAAGCCCCGATAAAAACCCCGTACTGAGACTGAAGGTCACATGAGGCCGGGAGGAAGGCGATCAAGGCGGGCGTTATAAATCCCACTAATTACAAAATTAGAGGGAAATAAGGAGCCTCAACCGCCTAAAATAAAATAAAGAGATGGTACTCAACTTAGGTGATGACGAATCCTGGGATGAAGCCATGATACCAGAAAATAAGGCACAAAAAAGGCACACAAAGCAAAAAGCTACCAAAAGCGATGCGTGCTAAAAATGGAATGAAGGTGGCGCTGGTGTGTTGTCGGTCCGCGAGTGGTGCGGGCATTATATCGGCACCTCACTCGGTAGGACTTTTGACATCGGGAATGTCTACAGGGCGGAGACCTGTGATTGTGACAATCTCACCCTTTCACATACACGACTCCATTTCATGGAGCTCGCACTGGGGGTAGTAACTCCAGCTTGACATTTAGCTTTTCTCTGGTATGTTTAGCAATGGATTTACCTAGAAATAAGTGCTGAATGGTTATTTCACCGGGTGACACAGGTCGGGAAACCCAGAAATTGCATTTTGCATAAATTTTTCAGTTTAAAGTGTGATGGCTCTTGTTTATAAGCATGGTGTTTATGGCTGCAAATGAAAAATATGTAGCCTACCGAACTAAGTGTTGGGTATGAGAGAAAAGAGGGTTTCTTTTTTTGTTTTTAAATTTTCTTTTGTTAGAAATATAGGAAAATAAGGTAGCTAATTGCTCTTTGCATAAGGTTTTCAGTTTAAAGTGTGATGGTTGTAGTTTATAAGAATATTAAGTGTTTACCACTATGCAGTATTGACAGTGTTAGGTGACGAAGGGTAGGGAGTTGCCCTTGCACACCCCTAGATTCTTTTTGCTCGCCATTACCCGGATATTGACATTAATCAATGGGCCCTTGACTCTATTGATCAGATAATTGAGGGATTTCTTTTTCTTTTTCTCATAATGTACAGCTATGTACATAAATATGGAAATTTAAAATAGGCTGTTAACATTTCTCAGTAGTTAAACATAGCATGACTTCAACAAAAGCCAGAAATTGCTAAATTCTGAATCTGAATCTGGTTGTATCGATGTGGAATGGCCGGTGGGAAAATTTTAGTTGTTGACAATGGGGATGCTGCTTTGGTGGTCATTATTGATTGGCTGGCTACTTTTCTGCATAAACCAGGTAATGAGTTATGGTTAATGGTCCCCTGGCCCAATTCGCAATCACTGCCTAATTTGGGTGGGGATGGCCAAGAGTAATTCATGTATTTAGTTTGTAAAGGCATTTCATCCTAGGGATGAAGTCCTGATCAGTTGTATTAGTATCAGGAGATTTAGTTGCTGTGGAAGGTTTCCAAATACAGGTTTACAATTCCTTATCTGAAACCCTTGGTGTCAGCTGTGTTTCAGTTTTTAGATTCCAGAACTGAAGCATGCTTCATAAATACACCTAACACATTTTATTTCCAACAAAAACTTTCTGTAAAACTCAAAAATATACAGCATCAAAAACCTTAGTATATATACTCATGTATCATCCAATTTTTTGTATCATGCAACCCTTAAAATATCCCCAAACCATGGTTTCATCATTTATATTGTATTGAGTATAGTACAGTACATACATTCAGCCAGGCTTACCATGCTTGTGGCATGTCTAATAATTAATTGCTATTTCTTATAATTAACAACCACCTACTGTTTTATGCAGAACACTGGCCTTCACACACCAAGAACTGACATGAGCAACCAAATAGAGAAACAGCTGCTTGCCAATGTTAGTTACCATAACCAGCACATATTTATTAAGAGTTACTTTACAGTTCTGGTTTGTTAAAAAGTGCCAATTCTCAATGATGATTTCCATAAGCAAAAATAAAATACATTTTAATTTATCCATCATGCAATGGAGGTCTTAAGGATACATACCAGTAAATTTAGTATGCAGATTGCAGGCTGCAAAACATTTTAGAGTAGGCAAAAGAAATTTCCAAAATGGCAAAATCACACTTTTACTTCATTTAAAATTTGCTGCATTTATAAATATAAGTGGCATTTTTAAAACTCAACTTTGTAAATTTACCAGACAATTGTATCCGAATTGTGCTGAGGTGTAGTACTCAGTCAGTTGACTAAAAAATGTAACATTACCAGAATGCAAGTGGAACATGTCACATGGCATGAGGCAAATGGCGGCCTCAGTGAGATAAAACAGGAATATACGTCCGCTCGAAATGGCTCTTAGTAGCAGAATGGGTCAGTTTCCTGGCCATGCTTCTCTAAACTGGGCCGGGGTTGCCTCAGGGCAACTTTCACAAGATGGCAGCAGCTGCGTGCGCCACTCCCAGTAAGCCTAAAAGCACAGAGATTGGGTTAAAGGAGGGGTTATTGAGAGGGATGTGTGCTGGATTGGATGCCATTGCACCATTGCACTCCCATTGTGCTGTTCGGCCATCCTACTTGAATTCGCTTATTAGGTTAAGCCCAGTGGCCCATAAGATAGCCCCCCATTTAAGCAGAGATTCTGTCCTAAATGGGACGGAAATTCTGTAAGAACAGGGTTAACCTGTGTGTCTCTTAAGCAAGGTAAAGGGGAAGTTTTGGCTGGCTGGCCATTGCTGAATACTCTCTCAGTGTCATAAAATAACAATACTTAATGCTAAGAAGAATGTGCCTGTATTTATTTAAATGAAGTACTGTCTGTGGGGTAAATTTTAAAACCTGAATATTAAGTTAGCTCTACACAAAGGTCACAAAGTTGAACTAACTGAATTCCACACAGATTCAAGCTAACACAGCACTTTCAAAGTGATAAACTAGCTCACATGTGAGTGATATATCCCAAAGGTAAATAAATATGTTAAATATAAGTGGTAATGCTGAGCTGTATCCCAAAATTTAGTAATAATAATAAAAATAAAGTTAAATATACTACAACTGGGTATTGCAACTGAATCTCTCACAAGTAGGCAAATAAACTTTTTCAAACATGGGCATGCTGGGATGCAACAAAATACACAGGGAACGAGGACATGTCCTCAGCTGTCTGCTAGAGAACAGACTTTACTAATTACAAAAATAAAAATGATTCTTAGATTCGCACAAGCCATTTCAGGGCTACAGGTCAGGAGACAACCTAGGCATCCTTCTCTGGGCAAGGTGTCAGGATTGCTCTTCTAAAATAAGGCACTGTTATAGGACACAAGTGCCATGAGAGCTCGGTGGCTCTGTTAACTACCTGGGCCTGCTACGCCCCTTACTTCTCTTTCTTCTTGATTCCTTTTGCCCTTTAGGCTGAGATCTCCAATCAGGGACCTGGATACACAGCTCCAGAGGAGTCTGAGAACACCCTTGAGTCAAGTTTGGGCCTGCAATAAAACTACCCTTGGGACCTACACCTCAGTTGACTGTAGGTGTTACATCAACTGACAAAACAGGCACTGACTTGGCCATTGCCTCGGCTGCTGCATCAATCCAGGCAGCGGTGTTTCCAACTAATGCTGCTAGCTTGTATGGCATGGCCTCCACATCATTGACCAGCTGCGAAGAAGAAGAGGTGACTGTAGGTGCGAGAGGCTCGCAGATTGCAAGAGGACAAGCTCCTGCTGTGATCAGGGGAATCCATAGAAGATCCCACCAAGTCTTTGGGCTGGTTCTCGGCCAGACACTGGTAGCAGGGTCAGACCAGCGAATTGGGTGTGCACACTGGTACTGGCACTGAGACAGGCTCAGGCACTGGATTTGGAGAAGAGATGTCGGTGGCCTCGGGCCATCCAAATTGGTACATTTTACAAAGAACCAGGATCTGGCTCTGGTGTGGGCTCAACGACCAGACTGGGCAGAACACTACACTGGCCAGGCACAGGCACTGGCTGTGGCTCAACGGCAGGGCGGAGTGATCCTCAGTGCCTGATGGAGACTTGGTAGGGGCAGGACCCGTGGAAGGCCCAGGAAGGGGCTCTGGAGAGAGATCCCGTCCTAGGAGGAGGTCATAGTCGCCAGGAATCTTAGTGGCTACTCCCAAAGTACAAATCCAACTTCTGCGGGGCCTAGTGACCCTCAGTCGGACCGTCAGGAGTGTCAGCCTCCAACCGTTAATGCCTGAAATAGTTACAAACTTGCTGTCTTCAATGGTGGGTACCTTGTCTCACCTTACAAGGGAGATTTGAGTGCCGGTGTCTCTAAATGCAGACCTGTTGAGAGCAATAACAGCCTCAAGGAGGCAACAAAAATAGACCCTTCAGCTGGGGCTCCTAATGAGGATGAATGAGTGGCCACCAGAGCAAGGATGACAGCAGATTTCCTTCCAGGTCAATCCTTAAAATTTGGGGAATGCCCGTACTGCTTACAAGTGTGACAATAAACCTTGCTAGAGTCTCTACGAGGAGCGGTTATGGTCTGGGTAGGCTGGGAGTTCTGGTTAGATGGGAGGCTTGGATACAGCTCCCCCTTTAGCTTTGGACTGGGCTTCTACATGGCCTATTTTCTTGCAATAAGTACATACAGGTGGATTTGAGAGGTTCCCATTCTTCGGTCAGACAGACAAGACAGTGGGGTCAGGTGGAACTATGCACCTATGGCAGGTGCTGGAGGATGGGTGGTATGTCTCATAATCATCAGCCAGGTGGCAGCAGTTGGTAAATAACCTTGACTGTTTCTCATTAACCCTTAAACGCCAACTGGATGTATTGTACGTCGACTAAAATTGTCTGTCGGGTGCCAAGTGGACGTACGGTACGTCGACTACAAAAAGTTTTTTTAAATATTCGTGGAAAAATAGTTATAGGCCTAGTTTGCGAAAGATTTTAAATCAAGCGCCTTGAGGGATGCTGGGAGTTCACGGATCACGCTGTTGTTTTGTTTACAAGCGTTACCCAGCTGCGCATGCATGAATTTCTTTCTTCTCGCACTACAAAGCATCAGCGACGCATCTCAGAAATTCTTTTGTCACTTTGTCATAATTTTTGCACAGTTTTATATTAGTTGTTATATAAAGTTTTATATATGAAAATGTGCGCAGTTTCATGTAGAATACAAAAAAAACAACCCATAGTCGTAGCTTTTATCTGTTTGGAAATATTTTCATATAAATCATGATAAGTGCCAAAATTTCAACCTTCGGTCAACATTGACTCGACCGAAATGGTCGAAAAATGCAATAGTAAACTAAGACTCTTACATTCTAGTAATATTCAATCATTTACCTTCATTTTGCAACAAATTGGAAGTCTCTAGCATAATATTTCGATTTATGGTGAATTTTTGAAAAAAAACTTTTTCCTTATGTACGCGTGGTAACTTGGCCGAAAATCTCGGAAATTCTTGAGTCACTTTGTCGTAATTTTTGCACTGTTTTATATTAGCCGTTACATAAAGTTTTATGTATGAAAATGTGTGCAATTTCATGTAAAATACAACAAAAAACAACCCATGGTTGTAGCTTTTATCAGTTTTGAAATATTTTCATATAAATCGCGATAAGTGCCAAAATTTCAACCTTCGGTCATATTTGACTCGACCGAAATGGTCGAAAAACGCAGTTGTAAGCTAAAACTCTTACATTCTAGTAACATTCAATCATTTACCTTCATTTTGCAACAAACGGGAAGTCTCTAGCACAATATTTCGATTTATGGTGAATTTTTGAAAAAACTTTTTCCTTACCTATGCTCACGCTAACTTGGCTGAAAATCTCAGAATTTCTGTAGTCACCTTGTCGTAATGTTTGCACCGTTTTCTATTAGGCGTTACATAAAGTGTTATACATGAAAATGTGCACAATTTCATGTAGAATACAACAAAAAATAACTCATGGTTGTAGCTTTTATCAGTTTTGAAATATTTTCATATAAATCACGATAAATAGAAAAAACTCGACCTTCAGTCAACTTTAACTCGACGGAAATGGTCGAAAACTGCAATTGTAAGCTAAAAAACTTACATTCTAGTAATATTCAATCAATTACCTTCATTTCTCAACAAACGGGAAGTCTCTAGCACAATATTTCGATTTGTGGTGAATTTTTGAAAAAAAGCTTTTTCCTTACGTACGCGCGGTAACATGGCCGAAAATCTCAGAAATTCTTTCGTCACTTTGTCG
Organism: Macrobrachium rosenbergii; assembly: GCF_040412425.1. Classification (NCBI taxonomy): domain Eukaryota; kingdom Metazoa; phylum Arthropoda; class Malacostraca; order Decapoda; family Palaemonidae; genus Macrobrachium; species Macrobrachium rosenbergii. The sequence continues at coordinate 14,057,386 of NC_089798.1, forward strand.
TAATTTTTGCACTGTTTTATATTAGCCATTATATAAAGTTTTATGTATGAAAAGGTGTGCAATTTCATATAAAATACAACAAAAAACAACCCATGGTTGTAGCTTTTATCAGTTTTGAAATATTTTCATATAAATCACGATAAGTGCCAAAATTTCAACCTTTGGTCAACTTTGACTCGACCGAAATGGTCGAAAAACGCAGTTGTAAGCTAAAACTCTTACATTCTAGTAACATTCAATCATTTACCTTCATTTTGCAACAAACGGAAAGTCTCTAGCACAATATTTTGATTTATGGTGAATTTTTTAAAAAAACTTTTCCTTACCTCCGTGCACAGTAACTCTGCTGAAAATCTCAGAATTTCTTTAGTCACTTTGTCATAATTTTCGCACCATTTTCTATTAGCCGTTACATAAAGTGTTATACACATACATGAAAATGTGTGTAATTTCCTGTAGAATACAACAAAAAATAACTCATGGTTGTAGCTTTTATCAGTTTTGAAATATTTTCATATAAATTACGATAAGTGCCAAAATTTAAACCTTCAGTCAACTTTGACTCGACCGAAATGGTTGAAAAATGCAAGTGTAAGCTAAAACTCTTACATTCTAGTAACATTCAATCATTTACCTTCATTTTGCAACAAATTGGAAGTCTCTAGCACAATATTTCAATTTATGGTGAATTTTTGAAAAAAAATTTTCCCTTACCTCCGCGCGCGCTAACTTGGCTGAAAATCTCAGAATTTCTTTAGTCACCTTGTCGTAATTTTCGCACCGTTTTATATTAGGCGTTACATAAAGTGTTATATATGAAAACGTGCACAATTTCATGTAGAATACAACAAAAAATAACTCTTGGTTGTAGCTTTTATCAGTTTTGAAATATTTTCATATAAATCACGATAAATAGAAAAAATTCTACCTTCGGTCAACTTTAACTCAACCGAAATGGTCAAAAACTGCAATTGTAATCTAAAACACTTACAGTCTAGTAATATTCAATCAGTTACCTTCATTTCTCAACAAACGGGAAGTCTCTAGCACTATATTTCGATTTATGGTGAATTTTTATAAAAAACTTTTTTTTACGTGCGCTCGTTACGAATTCATGCATCATTTTGTGATAATATTTTCTGTGTTGCTTTGATCGTTTTACAATTTGTTATATACCAAAATCATCGCAATTTAGTGTACAATACAATGAAAAAAAATAACTCATTAGCTTTAACCGTTTTGCTCACAGCACGATTTGTATACAATTATATATGAAATTTTTTTTCGCACTCATATATTTCAATATTTATATACGATAATGATATTTTTTTAAATTTCTGATGGTTGCATACTAAACTTCAGGCAATGACAAAAAAGGAGCCAAAAATGAACTCTTAATCTTAAAAACTTAGCGTGCTGTGATTTTTTGAAAAAAACTTTTTTTCCGCTTCGGTGCTAACTCCCAAATGCCGCTGGCATACAGCAGACACTTTTGTAAATACAGGCAGTCCCCGGTTAACGGCGGGCTCGGTTAACAGCGATCCGGTTTTATGGGGCTTGTCTAGCGGCAAAAATTGGCAGTTTCGGCGCTGAATATCACTGATTTCCGCTTATCGGCGCCAATAATTGGATATTGGCACCGATACATACCTAACAGAAGAGCTGATAACCGAATATCGGCGCTTTTCGGCGCCGATAACCCCCGAAAATCGCCGAAAAAGCGTCGGAAATCGCCAATTTTTGGTTAGCAGCGATTTTCGGTTATCATCACACCCTCAGAAATGGAAACCCGCCGATAACCGGGGACTGCCTATAGAGGCTCGGCGTTTAAGGGTTAATGTATAGAGCCAAGGAGCCCGGTGCATAATGGAGGAAGTCCTCAAGCAGGAGTCGATTTACTAAGTCCTTCAACTCCTTGCTCAATACACCACTGCAAGGCGGGAGACTTTTTGTAGCACCAGCCGTACCAAGTTTAGCCAGTCTCCTTTGGAAGAACTCGCCATCTTTGCCTCCAATGCTCAGGCATAATCTCTTTTGCTGTTGCTACGGCCTTCCTGACTGCCTAAAGGTTTCCCTTATCCCCATTTTCCAAAGGAGGTGACTTATGTTGGGTGTAATGGAAGGAGTGCATGCCAGCAGTGGATGTTCAGCTCAGTGTTGGACCAGTGCCATGGCACTGTCTTGCTTGGATTTCTTGAGCTTGAGTTCCTTCTCCTTTAATGTTATCTCATTCTCCCTTAGGGCTAGCTCATGCGGTCGCTGTTCCTGTCTCTCTTGACGTTCCCTTTCTTCCCTTTCCTGCCTCTCTTGATGCTCCCTTTCTTTCCCTTGTTGTCTCTCCTTCCTAGTGGCAGCAACCTTCTCTTGGATCCATTGGGTCAGCTTTGTCCCCTTGAGGGCCATACCTTTCCCTGCGTTGGTGGAAGTTTTATAATCCTTGGCTGACATGTTGCTAATGCTTAGAGCGGTGTCTGACCATCCCCAAAAATGCCTAAAATTTTAGGGCAGCCACACAAGCAGTTGCGTGGAAAAAATGAAATGGCACTCTGAACTGGTCTGAGTGTATGCAAAATAAGGAAGTTGGCCGGTCTAGGCTACACTTATAAAAATGGAGGGTACCTCTGAGTCGACTCTAAATGGCGGTGTACCTTGACGGGCTACACTGGAATGAAAATGTCCCTGTGATAAGGGTGATGCTGGCCCTGTTATGCAAAGTGGTTCCAACAAACTAAGTAAGTGGCACTCCACAGGATTTGCACGTGGGTGCAGATGGCACAAAAGGTGTGAATTTTATGGATTCCGAAGAATGGAGATATGACACACTACGGGATTAGCATGCAGGTGTGGGAGAGTTCCTAGGAACTAAATTTGTGGCACTCTACGTAATTTAGCTCATAGGTGCAGAATGCCACGCAGTGGTGCAAGCTTTGTATGGAAACACAAAGTGAGTTAAGGCACAAAATGCACGGCTTGTTCACAAAGAACATTAGCGGTTACAAAGACCAGTAAGGCTTAACTTGCCCAAGGATATAGTGGTGACACATGGAGCAGAGGTGTTGTTTGATAAGAACAGAATAAAAAATAATCAAATGCACATTCAGTGCAACAATAGACACCACAAAGGTGTGCTGTGTTAGTAACACACAAAGTTAAAAGGGCACATCCGTGCAAATTTTAGGTACAATAAGTACAGAAAGGTGTGTAAGGACACAAGAATTGAGTAGCACATATGTGCAATTTGTTTAAGAAGTACAAGGCAGTTAATGGTTTTGCAGAATGCAAGATTGAAATGTATATACAGTATAGGACATAAGAGCCTAGAAAATTAGTTACCTGATATGTTAGTGACATAGGGGGTAGGGTAAGCAATTAGTGTGAGAATATGAAGCTCTATACTGTATAGGGCTGCTTATTGTGGTATGATATCAATATAACGCTTAAATGTCCCTCTGATGGGCTAAATAATCCAGCAGGTTTGAAAGCAGTAGCTAACACCCTAGGTAATACAGTATTTAAGAAAACAGAAATCCTATCCTCTCTCTCTCTCTCTCTCTCTTTCTCTCTCGGAAATCTAACAATTCTAATATAATACGACAATAAACATTCCGTGAGTAGCCAACTGTATATGCCTATTCCACTAAACTGAAAGCAAAATATAAATAGCATGCATAAATGTACGTTACCTAACTCCTAGCATGGGGAAAATTTGCCTTCTTAGGCCAAAACTTGGTGGAAACTCATTTGTTGTGACAAGTTGCATTTTATCAAATGATGCTTGTCTGAACACCTTCTTCCTAACAAAGAAATGCTAACTTTGCAAGCATGCGTCCTATCTAAAGTTGTAGCACGGAAGAACAGCCTAACAATGTAGCAACAGGTAAAACACTTGGCTATGCAAAATTCTGCTATTTCCCTCGCTGAAACTGCTTAGGGCTCGAACATAAAAATCTAGCCTTGGCTTTGGAGTTACCAACCAAACGCTGGGTTAAATCAGGCTTGCCCTTTGTTTATGTGAACACGTACTTGGCTAAAATGGGCTGACTTTCTTAAATTCCGCAGTGAGACAGATTTTACTTTACAAATAAAAGCAGAGCATGCATCAATTTCAAAAAGAACATTTTAACCATTGTAAATATACATGAGATCTTCAAAATTCCTATCTCTACAATGTGCTAAAGTTTGCTAGCCAGAACGGAGCAAATTTTATGGGTGCTTATTGCTTGTGACTGGATTCTCAGCTTGTGTTTTTCGCTTTTACTTTACGTACGTGTTTTTTACATGGGGAATTTCTACGTTTGATCTTTGGCCAAGTCACCAGTGTTACTTGCCAGCCACAGCCTTGCAACAGAATGCTATGAAATGGCTGACAGTAATAAAAAAAAACTGAGAAGAATCAAAATCCTGGGAATGCTAACCTCAATATCTTCCCTTAGTCAAGTTACTGTAAGGCGTAATTATACTAAGTAGATGAGTAACTACATTTACGTAACAAATAATGACAACTGTCCGCAAATTAATTACAAGCATGGGCACACATGAATAATAAGAGATCGGTAAAGTAGGTATTTAACAGTGCTGTAAAAGATGAAATTCCTTTGTTCCGTTGCACATGAGGATTCCAGTGGAGAATGAAAGAGTGAGCTGAGATTTTGTCGTACGTCACACATGATAAAGACATCCTTCTGAAAGAGAGAGCTGTTGAATTAACTATATGAATAGCATGCACTAAGGCCCCAAATATATAGTCGACCCCTGGTATTCGCAGGGGATGCGTATCACAACCCCCGCGAATAGTTAAAATCCATGAATACTTGACACCCCTCTAAAAATGCTTATAACTGTCTATTTTGATAGTTCAGACACCAAAAATACCCTCTAAAAATGTTTATAACAGAGTATTTTAATAATTTTATCACAAAAAGTGCATTTAGTCATGAAAATATGAAAAATATCGTGAATATGTGAATTATCCACGAATAATGTGCATATACGTTTCTGTGAATCCGGAACCATGAATAAGGGGGGTGTCCACTGTATCATCGAGCTATCCTAACTCATCACAATATCATGCCCTAATGCTTAATTGCTCTAACCACTCAAGCGGGCATGTGGACCACACAGCCAGTCAAAAGACAACTTGGTATCACTTCCTAATCAGGAAATTAACTAAGCATGCAAACGGTGGGAGGCTTTGACATAGAAGAGAGGTATGGGGTCCAAGGTGGGACATATAGTGACAAAGGGAGAGAGAGGGAGACTAGGGGGAAATTTGGGAAGGGTTCTTGATTAAAAAGTAAGGAAAAGAGAATATAGTTCAAGGAAAATGGGCTGCCCAGTTCCAGTGTACATTTTAGACTTAACTTGGGTATCCAAAATTATCACTCCTTTATGAGTTGGGGTCCCAGAGTTGGTGTCAGGTGACACGAGGCAAATGGCAGCCTCAGTGAGGTAAAGCGGGAATATACATCTGGTCAAAACTGCTCCTAGTATTAGAATGGGGCAATCTCCTGGCCATGCTTCTCTCCACTGGGCCGGGTCGCCTCAGGTCAACTTTCACAAGATGGCGGACTCGTGCACAGCACCCAGTAAGCCTACAAGCACAGAGATATCGGCAGCACAGAGAGTGGGTAAATGGAGGGGTTATTGAGAGAGAGGTGTGCTGGATTGGATGCCATTGCACTCCCATTGCACTGGTCGGCCATCTTACATGAATTCAGTCACTAGGGTAAACCCAGTGGCCTGTAAGAAGCACAAGTGCAGTGTTCATATTGTGCAGAATAATAAGATAATACAGTAATATTAAGATAACACATGCAGTATAATTGGATACAGTAAGTAAAAACAAGTTTTAGTAAATTTATCATTATTTTAAAAACTGTCTTCTTCTTCTTCTGTACTATTTGAATTTTGCAAATGGATATTTCTTGCCAGATTTATTGCATATAAGGGATCATAAATCTGTATTAGGAGGCAGGAGGAAGGGCATCTGCATGAAATTGAGGGAGGGCTTCTAGGAAATGTAGGTGGAGACTGTTCTGAACACTGTTGATGATGCTTTTACTAGATATTTAATCATCACATAAAAGGGATTTTGACAAAGGAAAAATCTATTTCTGGGGGAAGACCTGTGTCACCCGGTGAAATTACCATCTAGCACACATTTCTAGGTAAATTCACTGCTAAACATACCAGAGAAAAAGCTAAATGCAATGCTGGGGTTTACCCCCAGTGCGAGCTCCATAAAATGGAGTCGTGTATATGAAAGGGTGAGTGTTGTCACTACCACAGGCCTCTGCCCTGTAGATATTCCCAATCTCAAAATCTCCCAGAGCGAGGTGCCGTAACAACGCCCACACCAGCTCCCTGACTACCAACAACTCAGCCGCCATATTGGCATTCCAGGTTAGCACCCCCCCCAAGCTTGGTATTTTACCCAGGGGAAAAGAAGGAATAGTGGTGGGTCACCGGGTGACACAGGTCTTCCCCAGAAATAGATTTTTCCTTTGTCAAAATCCCTTTTCTGGGCTTTGACCTGTGTCACCCGGTGAAATTATAACAGAGAATTAAACATACCAGCTTGGTGAAGGTCTTGGAAAACTACTGTGATGGAAAGAAATAAAACAATTAGTAAAAGTGAGTTTTAATTACCCAAATCGAAAATCTCTATAATAACATGAGAATAACAAGATGGGGGAACCATGCCCCAAAGTAAACATGATATACAGAACATCAGAACACGATTATAATTGACTTAAATGCTAACAAATAGGAAAAATAGACAATATGCAACATGGTCAGGAGTCAGGCTGTGAGGCATGCCTGACCCAGAGAAGACGGTAAGGAGTAAACGAGGCAGGTAGGCGAGAGAGAGTGACAGAACAGTTAGGAATGCATAGTGAGATCAGTCAGAGGAAGGAACAATGCTTCTTGCCGCCACTGGAAAATTTTAGAGCCTCTAGGGATTTGAGGTAGTGGCGTTTGAACACCAAGGTGATTTCCAACCCCGTATATTTTTGAGATCGTCAAAATTCATATGATGGAAATAATTAGTGGAGGTGGCCACCGCCCTGATATCATGGACCTTAGGAACTGAATCTGGGTTAGCTTGTTTAATAAAGTACAAGATTTGTTGTCTGATGGCCTTCAGAGAAATAGTTCCTCCACTTTCTCTCACAAAAAGAGGGCCTGAAGTTATATTAGAGGTTCTGTCTAAATAAGCCTTTAAGGTAGAGACTGGGCACAATGACAGGTCTTGTGGAAGGGGGACAACCTTCCATGGGGACCACCTATCTCGCGGATCTTCATTTTTAGTGAGAAACTTGAGATCTGGGGCTAACAGAACTTCTCCTGATGGGAGGAAATCATCATGGTTCGGTTCTTTAGATAGAGCTGACAGTTCAGAAATTCTAGCACCTGAAGCTAAACTAATTAAGAATAAGGTCTTCCTTAACAGACTTAAGAATGAACAATTCTGATTATCAGTATCTGATGCTAATTTAAGAACGTCATTTAAGAACCAGGAAACCGTGTGTGGACGGGTTGCTGGTCTCAAACGAGCGCATGCTCTAGGAATTGATGAAAAATAAGAATCAGTTAAGTTAATATTAAAGCCATGTAAAAATATCTTTCTTGAAGCTGATTTGGCTGTAGTAATGGTACTAGAGGCAAGACCTTTTTCGAACAATGACCTGAAGAACGAGATTGCAAGGTTCATGGTCATTTCTGTAGCTTCAGATTCTTTCAGGAACAGAGCTAATTTCTTGACTGCTGAGTCATATTGTCTGAGGGTAGATTCCCTTTTGTCTGATTCTAAGAACATTGTATTAATGGGATCAATATTAGCATCTTTCTGAGCTGCAAATTTCATGAAATCCACAAAGCTAGGGCATCTTGGACTCTTGAGGAAGCTGACAGTCCGTGTTTGTACTATTTGTGTCAGTTTTGGTTTGGGGATCTGTATGCACCGGAGCTTCAGTTCTAGAAGAAGAGGAAACCAGTTGCTCTTCAGCCAGTTGGGCGCTACCAGAGCCACCCGACCTTTGAATGTCCTGAGCTTGTGTAAGACTTTCATCAACAAGTTTACTGGAGGAAACAGGTAGATCCTCTGCCACTTTTTCCAATCTATTGACATCGCATCTGTGGGGTGAGCCAGAGGGTCCAGGTTGGGGGCCACATAACAAGGAAGTTTGTGGTTGCTTTCTGTGGCAAACAGATCTACCTGGAGACCTGGGACCTGACTGCAAATCCACTCGAATGATGTTTTGTCCAGGGACCATTCCGACTCCAGCGGAGTTGTTCTGGACAGAGAGTCTGCAATGACATTCCGAACTCCCGCGAGATGGGTAGCTGACATATGCCACTGGTGCTTGTTTGCTAGGGAGAATATTGCTATCATTACTTGGTTGATCCGGCTTGACTTGGAACCTCCCCCGTTTATGCAATGCACCACTACCGCACTGTCCAAGACCAGCCTTATATGGATTAGTCTGGTTGGACGCAGTTTCTTTAAGGTTAGAAAGACTGCCATTGCTTCAATAACGTTGATATGGAACTGGCGGAACATAGTGGACCATGTTCCCTGCACTTTTTTGTGTTGAGAGTATCCTCCCCACCCGCTCAGAGAAGCATCCGTGTGAATCACTAATGCCGGAGGGGGGAACTGGAGCGGTACTGACTTTGATAAGCACTTGACTGTTGTCCAGGGCCAGAGTCTCTTCCTCAGTACTTGCGGAATTAGGGACACCTTGTCTCTGAATCTGATGTTGGCACGTCTCCGCCATACTCTGTTTATGTCTTTCAGTTTGGCTTTCACGAGTAGATCCGTTAGTGAAGCAAACTGAAGGGAACCTAAGACCCTTTCTTTGGTACGCATCTTTAGCTTTCTGTTCATGAGGAATTGCCTGGTTGCTTTGGCTATTTCTTTCTGCACAGAACTAAAATTATTAATAAGCAGGTCTGGCATGTCAATTCCAGAAGGAAAACAAGAATTGAAATCAAGAGGTTTAATGGACCCTGCTAGAAATAAATCATATAGAGATGCTGTAGGAAAAGTATTACCCAAGAAAAATGTTAAAATACATGAAAAGCAAATGATAAAGAAACGACAAGGTCAACAGACATAGAAATTAACATAAAGTCTCTTAGAGAATCTAGTAACACAGTACTAATAAGCAACCTTTATGAAATACTAATGAAAGATGAAGAATTGCAATCAATAGACTCTGAAGAGGAAGAAAATCATGCTGAAGAAACAAGAAGAAAACGAGGTAGAGAAATAATTTCTCCCAAAAACTCAGGTTAACACCAATGACACCAAGAAGAAAAAATGCCCAAACTCAACAGGAAAACATCCACTAATTTAGATAACATTGATGAAATAAGTCCTTCACCAGTGTTTCCAAGTAAATTTCAAGACAAAATTCAATCAATCCAAGGAAGGCAAAATGATAATTGTGAGTGTCAACAGTGTAGCCAAGAAGGTATAACACCACAAACTGAACCTCATCATGAACGATGTGGATGCCATAAGTGCTTTTGCAATATTGCAAAGAAACAAAACCGCAAATAAGGAAAAATTGACAAACGTAATAAGGAATTTCTTAACTAGAAAAGATAATACCTCAAGTCAGCTAGAATCACATACCAAAGATTGTATGTGTATTGGACACTTGCTATATTATCGTGAGAGTAAAATAGCAGTATTAGACAATTTCTTAACCAGACAAGAAGAAATTAAATTATCTATTGATTCAGAAGTTTACAGAAATGTCAAAAACAAAAAGAAAATTAAATCTAATTAAGAGAATAGTTACCCATTGTTTAAAAATTATTGAAAAAATTAATAATCAACTATACAAAATCATTTAACTTTCATCCTATTCAATTATACTATTATTCAGTGGAACATAAACGGTTTGAAAACAAGATTGCACTTGGGTGAAATACAAAGACTCCTAAAACAACATGAACCAATGTGCATATGTTTACAACATGTTAATGATCCAGTTCCATCAATATGTAATTACTTTCTAGCCTCCTCCGTTTCAGGAGAAGGCAAGTTAGGAACAGCAATATATGTTCATAATCGCGTAACGTATGATAAAATTACAGTTAATAGTAATTCATTTCAAATTTCTTCAATTAATACTGCATCTAACAAACAAATCTAGCTTTTTAGTCTGCAATCTTTATAATCAACCTAATGAAAATTATGATATGGCTGACCTCCCCTTCCGGGTCCCAGGCGGAGCCTCAATCACGTCAGGTAGTTCCCCCTCCTCCTTCCTTGGATACACTTCAGTTCTTTGAACAGTTCCTGGAAAGAATCGACACGAGGTTTGAGAAGATCGACGCGAGGGTAGACAGTAAGCTGTCTGGTCTTGCTTCTTCTCTTCACTCCCTTTCAAGAAGGTGGAATCTCAACAACGTTCTAGGCATTCTGTTCCTGACCCTTCCACTCTCCCCCCTTTGATCTAGGAATCCTTGGCGTCTCACCCTTTATGCTCCCGAGTACGAAGGTACTCTTACCATAGAGGGTTTAGGCACGAGGAGAGTGGAAGAGTTAGAGTTCTATCCTCCGGACCTGACATCTCCCTACACTGGTTTTGCCAGGCTGAAGGGAGAGGTTTGGGAACAGGTCTGATAAAGTCCCTAAGGAGACGGTCATCTATCCTAGGGACCAAGCCCAGTCGTCTTTGATGAGGACCCTTACACGGAGTGGCAAGCGGAGAACACTAAGCTCACACCAGCTAAGGGAGTGTTCACTATGTTCACTCTCAGTGATGTTCTCCTTCTCCCTTGCGCTCGAAAGTGGCCTCCTGACTAGCCAGGCTTGCTTCAAGGTAAACCCCTTCCTCATCTCCGTGAGACGGACCCTACATCGCTCGTCTTCCCGGAGGCACTGACTTCTGGAAGGAGCCCCCAATACGTTCTGGTGACTCGGCTTGACCCAGACTGCGCCTCTGATCTGTTCAGTGAGCAGCTCCCTAAGATCCCGGAGTCGCTCTTGAAAACAGAGGCTGATACTAAGGAAAGGCTCGCCAGGTCTTTGAACTCTTTGGTTTTAGCGGAAGCAACTTCTTTGGTTTACAGAGAAGATCCATTGTTCCAGGTCTTGACGAAATCTCTCTTGGCGAGTTTTCAACAAGATCTGTTTGACTTTATGACTGCCCGACTGGCCTGCCGGAAGCACATCTTTTCAGCAGCCACAGTTCGGCATGAACCTAATAAGCTTCTTAAGAGTTCGATCTGGGGTGCTAATCTTTTCCCACAAGAAGAAGTTGATGCAGTCTTATCTGAGGCGGCTAGGGTCAATCAAAGCCTCCGTTCCCGTTGGGGCCTGCCCTATAAAAAAGGAAACAGTCTGATCTTGCCAGCCTCCCACCAAGTCCAGTAAGAAATTTAAACACTTCAAACGTCTTCCAGCTCAGTCCTTGGTCCAGGTTCCTTTACAAAGTCAACCTTCGACCTCTTCCTCCCATCCTCCACCTCAGTATGTCCTGGTAAACCCGGCACATCAGTCTTTGGCTGCTCCTTCCTATGTCTCCTCCCCAGCTTTCAATCCTGCATATGAAAGTCAGGGGAAATTTCATGCCCAGACAATCAACCAGAGGCAATAAGCCCGTGGCTTCGCTCGGGAAGAGGAGCCAGCTCTCCTCTCCCAGGAACAGGGGAGGTAGAGGCTCCAGAGGGGGAAGCAATCACAGGACCGATGACATACATCCTGTGGGGGCGGGAGGCTGTATCATTTTCGAGCTCGGTGGACCTTCTGTCCCTGGGCTCAGAGTATAGTTTCCAAGGGCCTAGGCTGGAGTTGGATCGACAATCCCCCTCCACCAGTCAAGTTTTATCAGGCTACGACCAAGGATCTCGAGGACTTTGTGGAGGATCTCCTACAGAAACAGGCTATAAGGAAAGTGAGGTCTCTGAAGTTCCAAGGCAGGCTCTTCAGTGTTCCAAAGAAAGGTTCCAACAAAACGGAGTAATTCTGGACTTGTCCCGTCTGAATTCCTACATTCGTTCACGACAAGTTTCGGATGCTTACTGTCTCCCAAGTTCGGACCCTACTGCCCCATGGAGCCGTAACCACCTCTCTAGATCTTTCCGACGCCTATTATCACGTCCCGGTTGCGAAAGGTTCTCCCCCTTTCTGGGGTTCAGGCTCGGAAGGCAGGCATATTCCTTCAAGGTGATGCCTTTCGGCCTCAACATAGCCCCAAGGATTTTTACCAAGTTGGCAGACTGCGGTCGTTACAGCAACTCCGATCTCAAGGGATTACGCTGGCGGCGTATCTCGACGACTGGATCATCTGGGCATCCAGCGTCGAGGAATGCCGAGAGTTACATCCGTGGTGGTCGACTTTCTAGAATCCTTGGGCTTTCGTGTAAACAGGAGAAGTCCCGCCTGGTTCCCAGCAGTTGTTTTCAATGGCTAGGAATCAGTGGGATCTAATTCTCACAAGCTCTCTCTTCCTCCTCCCAAGAGGAAGGAGATAGCCAGAAACAACCAGACAGTTTCTCAAATCCAAAGGGCCTCTCGGCGGACCCAAGAACAGTCTTGGGCTCCCTTCAGTTAAGCTTCGGTGACAGACCTGTTGCTGAAAGTGAAACTGAAGGATATCAACAGAGTGTGGCGGAGTCGGGCAAATATCAGTCTCAGGGACAAGGTGTCTCTGATTCCCACATCTTGAAGAAGCGACTCCGTCCTTGGTCGCCTGTCAAGAGCCTGTCCAAGTCAGTCCCCCTTCAATTTCCTCCTCCGGCGTTGGTTATCCACACAGACGCCCCTTAAAAAGCGGGTGGGGAGGATATTCTCAACACCAAGAAGTACAGGGGACTTGGTCCTCATGTTCCATGAGTTCCATATAAATGTTCTGGAGGCCATGGCGGTCTTCCTTACCTTGAAGAAGCTCCTTCCCCAAGAAGATTCACATAAGGCTGGTTCTGGACAGTGCCACGGTAGTCCACTGCATAAACAGGAGAGGTTCAAAATCGAGCAGGATCAACCAGGTAATGATTGCACTTTTCTCCTTGGCCTGCAAGAACAAGTGGCACCTATCTGCCACCCATCTTGCAGGGTCCGGAACGTCGTAGCAGATTCTCTCTCCAGGACAACTCCCCTCGAGTCGGTGGTCCCTGGACAGGGGTTCGTTCAATTGGATCTGCCAACTAGTTCGGGTCTGGAGGTAGATTTGTTGTTACGCAACCAAGCTCAACAACAAGCTCCCTCATTACGTGCTCCCAACCTGGACCCTCAAGCTCTTTTCACGGACGCAATGTCATTGGATTGGAACAGGTGGAAGGTGATCTATCTGTTCCTCCAGTGAACTTGTTGTTGAAAGTCCTCCACAAACTGAGGACGTTCAAGGGTCAAGTAGCTCTAGTGGCTCCCTACTGGCCAAAGAGCAGCTGGTTTCCTCTTCTACTAGAACTGAAACTTCATACATCCGAATCCCCAGTCCGGAACTAACACAAGTAGTACAAACTCAGACTGTGTCAGCTTCCTCAAAAATCCAAAATGCCCTGGCTTTGTGGACTTTATGAAGTTTGCTGGCTCAAAGGGGATGCTAACGTTGATCCTGTCAATACCATGTTCTTAGAATCAGATAAGCGGGCCTCACTCTCTTCGTCAGTACGACTCAGCAATTAAGAAACTAGCACTCTTTTAAGAGAATCTGAGGCTACAGTAATGACCATTAATTTAGCAATCTCCTTTTTTAGATCACTGTTTGAGAAGGGTTTAGCCGCTAGTACTGTTACTACAGTCAAGTCGGCTCTCGTAAAGTGTTCTTGTATGGTTTCAAAATTGACCTCACAGACCCTTACTTTTCTTCCATCCCTAAAGCATGTGCACGTCTGAGGCCAGTAATCCGTCCACATACGGTTTCCTGGTTTCTAAATGACGTGTTGAAGTTAACCTCAGATATCGATAATCAATCCTGCCCCTACCTTTTCCATGTTGAGGAAAACGTTGTTTTTAGTTAGCCTGGCTTCAGGTGCTAGAATTTCGGAGCTGTCTGCACTCTCTAGAACCCAACCACGTCGACTTCCTTCCATCAGGAGGTTTTGCTGATTCCTCACCCTACCTTCCTGGCCAAAAATGAAGATCCATGGCATAGGTGGTCGCCTTGGAAAATTCTTCCTCTGCCTCTAGACCTGTCCCTGTGTCCAGTTCATACTTTGAGGGCTTATTTAGACAGGTCCTCTCATCTCTTCTGGGCCTCTCTTTATCAGGGAAGGAGGGGGTAATCTCTCTATGTCTGCTATTAGACAACAGATCCTTTACTTTATCAAGCAGGCTAACCCTGACTCAGTCCCAAAAGTTCATGATATCAGAGCTGTGGCCACCTCCATTAATTACTTTCATTACATGAATTTCCACGGATCTTACCAGGTACACCGGTTGGAAGTCACCTGGTTTTCAAACGTCACTATTTGAAATCCTTAGAAGCTCTTAAATTCTCAGCAGTCGCGGCAGGGAACGTTGTCCCTCCCTCTGGTTCCCTTTCTGATTCCTAGTCATTTCCTCCTCCACTGCCTCAGTTATCCCCCCCTTTACGGTCATTTCAGTCAGGCTTGCCTTGACTTCTCACCTGGCTGTGTTATCCATGTATTTGTCTAAATGACACATTTAAGTTATAAGGTTTTCAATATTGTATAGTTCTTTTGTTTATGTACTTTTTCACATTGTCATGTTAATTTTAAGCTAACATCAGTTTCTTTTGTACATTATTGTTATTGTTACTAGTGATTGAAAAGTTTCTTTTTGGACCTTCGGTCTTTTGTTCCCCTTAGAATTTTTATCTTTTTAGTTTAAGAATTATGTTTATTTCTCTGTTAAATTTTCATCGGCTGACACGGGACCCGATCCAGTATGCAGCAGGCCGGCTGCACCTTACACCCTCAGTGCCCTTGGGGACCCCAACAGCTCACACTGATCTTCGGTTTTGATGTGTGTCATGGGTTCTTGAATGCTTTAGGAAGAATTTTAGCCTTTTTAATTTTTTTTTTTTTTTTTTTTACCCCCAAGTAGCTAGTCACCCTCTGCAGTCATACCATGTTGACTAAACTATATTTTCCACATAGATCGTAAGATTTTTAATATATAAATGGTACTTTTTGCTGTGTGAGTATGACATAGGATAGCCAGGTTATCAGTACAATATATATCAGCCATTGCTTGAAAATGCCATTTTCAGTTTTCTTGTTTAAAAGGCATTGTTTTAAACAGAATTTGATTCTAGTGTTTCATCATGAAATATTCCATTCAAGTATAAGAAGTTTGAATAGTGATCAAAAAGTCTAATTTTCACTTTAAATACTTTATTATGTATTTTCTTGTTGGAATTGGCAGAATCTAGAACAACTTCCAGTCCTTACACAGTTTCCCAGTGTATCCTAGTATTTTATGTGTCTATTAAAGTGAATATATACTTCAGTCTTTTATGCTTAATATTACTGACCTTTTAAGGTTGTGTTGTTGGGATACATTTGTAATAGAAATGGCATCAGTTTGAATTATTCTTCTTTAAAACACAGGTTAGTGTGTGTGAACTTACGACATTCCATGGAAATTCCACATCTGTAGATTGTGATTCCGACAACTTAGTAGATCCTCAAGCACTTGTGAATACACTAATAACAGCTTCTTCTGCCTTTCCTGCAAATGTATGGACAATTTTTTGCATGGACAAACTTGGGCGCAAATTTTTCTTAGGTAAGATATTGATCTGGTTGCTTGTACAGTATTTAGTAGATGTGGAGAATTTTATTTAGAAATGTTATGTACAAATGTCTGGATAGTTGTGGGCTGACTTCTTGAAAACTTAAGCATACATTTTTCTTCAGTAAGGCATTGCTTTCATTCCTTATCACTTCATGATCATCATTATTCCAATACTATATGACATAAAAGGCCTCTGTGAAATTCTGCCACTCATGTCTTGCCTGTGCTTTATCTTCCACAAATTTCCTCTTATCTGCATCCATTAGGTCTGAGTTATCCAGTTCTTTTGGTGTTCACAGGAGCCCAGCTGACACTGTCACATACTATTACTCTGAACTGGAATTGGAATATAAAAATTTAGGAAGGCCAAGCGCTAGGACCTATGGGGTCATTCAGCGCTGAAAGGGAAATTTGAGAGCAAAAAGGTTTTTAAGGTGTAACAGGAGGAAAACTTTTAGTTGTACTATGAAACAATTGATAGGAGAGGGTGGAAAGTAAGATGAAAAAGAGATTATGAAGGGGAGTACAGTTTAAGGAAACTGTTCTCCTGAAGGGTTGTGCAAATGACATGTCCAAGGTGTCTTCAGCTTTCTTTCATCATTACCCCAGTCAACTATCGTACTTAAGCAGTTTCCCTCTTGGTATCATTGCTCGCTCTGTCTTGCCATCTGACTCCTAATATTCCTCTGATTTATTTTTAGAGTGAAAAAAACCTTTTAGATATAGTGTCATTGTTATACCATGGTTTATGTATGTATAGGAAGATAGATCATACAAGACATTAATTTCATATTCATTATCTATCAATTTGGTTTTCAATTTTATTCACCCTGCCCTTTGTGTGATTTCCTAATTTTTATTGTCTTTCACCAAGTTCCAACTCAAGAGAACTAATATTGGTTCCCATTATTCCATTAAAAGATTCAACCTCATTTATCCTTTTTCCATCTACGTAATGTTATTTCAGCCCTTTTTTTTTGCATACTCTGTTGTCATTAATTCTGTCTTTTAGATTTATTTTTAGGGCTAAAAAGTAAATTTTCCTTTTACTCCATGAAAATTATAAAAAAATAATGAAAAAACCATTGGGTCATGGTTTTCAGTAACAAAATTCCTAATCACGAGATTTAAAATTGTCAAAGTTGACCGCAGTTGCAAACACATTGTATAGCCTAATTCAATATTTCCACCTTGAAGGATGCATCGGCTAGCAGAATTTAACAATTATGCCAAACTGCAGACAAATTGAAAGGAACAAAAACTTTCAGCAGGGGCTTTCCTCAGAATAATTGCAACATTTCATCAATACAGCACTAAAAAACAGGTTTTGAAGTAGGAAAAACCTATTTTTGGTGGCCGTTGTGAGTCCCCAAAGGATTTGCTCTTTTGGGTCCTTTCAGTCTCCATGTTAGACCAATTAATATAAAAGAATTCTCTTTTAGTCAGTTAGGCCCAGTATACAGTAAGTGCCGTTGACACTTGATGGAGTATAGGACTCAAAGATAAGAGGGGCTCTTTTCTCTTAACTATAGCGATTACCTAGGCTAAATCCTATGTCATCCTACGAGGAGTGACTTATGACACGTATACATAAGCTGCCATCTTTGACGACACGTAACTGGAAAGACCGAGAAACCATTACTCTCTTGGTCCTCCTCGATGTGGAACCATCTTGGCATGGTGAGGGGGCTCTTGAACCCCAGGAATCTGTTCCCAGGTTTAAGTTTAAGAGTCTCATATATGATTATATATTTGTTTGTATTAAATATTGTGGAATTTTCCACTTTTGCTTAAATTTATTGGACCTGTTAAATAGGAAAAGATATAGCTGGGATTGGGTTTATATCCGAAGCTAAATAGTGAGAATTGTGGTAGGACCATCAACTGCCCGATAATGTTTGGACCTAAGAGTTATCAGATTGATAGCTCAAAGGCGGAACTATTCTTTAGGGCTGGACCACGAATTCCAGTGGAGTCTGGTTCTGAGGATAAGACTTGGCATTCTGTTTGGTTTGCCCATAACATGATTAGGGTGGGGATGATTATATTCATGTAATATTCTCAGCCCTAGCAAGTGGGTTTGGCATACACTTGGGCCACTCTAATCATGTTGTGCCATCCCTCTAGGGTTAGGGTAGGGACATAGGCATTTTGGAGTCGGTTCTTACGTGTGCCATTGGTGGAAGAATAAACTCCATGAAAGGCTGATATCTTTATAAGGTTTCAGGTTATTTTTTTTTATTTTATATTTTTTTATATATTTTTTTGTTTCCAATCTTTATGAATGGTGACCATAAGGATTTAAGTACCCCTGGTCCCTTTGATGGTACAGTCTCGGCACAGTTGACGACTGCTGGAACCTCCTCTGACAACCTTTGTTTGGAAAAATCCAAGAAGCAGACTAGTGTAATTACACAGAACCCTATGCTCCAGTGCAGAAAAAACCAAAAAGAAGTAAGTATTGTCTTGACCCAACCTTGACTCGCTTTGACTCTTTGGGAGTGGAAGTTGGTCAAGATTTCTAACCAGGAAGCTGACCAAAATATTTTAGCCTTAAAATTATAAAATTATCTATTAAATTGGCATCCAACGGCAGAAATGTCATTCAGACAAATAAAAGAGAAGTCTTGGCTTATAGAAGCCACAACAAAAAGTCAGTCTGAAGACTATTTGTCTTTAATAAATATAGATAACATTTTCCACTCGTAGAAGGAGATTTCTGGTGCTCTCTTCCACTGTGAGAGTCACACAGTTGCACTGGTCATTGCTCCCAAACAATGCTGTTCTGACACCAGTTTCGGAGCACTCATCACTATTTTCTTGTACTCATCTCCTGATGATGAGCTGCATGACCATGGTTCCTCTGTTCTTTCCCTTAAACATTAGATGAAATTCAAGAAGGAGATGATCCTAATAGTTATATCATCCATTCTCCAGGATGTTTGGATGGGGGCTTGGATATGCAGGAAGCATTCTTCTTCCCCTTTTGTCTAGGCTTTACCTCAGTCCTTACGTGTCGACTGACTTCATTTCCTTCAAAGAAGAGGGGCTCAAAGGCTCTTGACAGTAATCTTACTGGGACAGGGAAACACAGTCGGACACCTCTGTGTTGTTTCTTAGCCCAGGTTTTTTAGTTGGACCTTCAGTGGGAGCTGTCTGCCTCAGATCTGGGTCAAGGGAGCCCACTTGAGGAACCAGGAAGATTTCCGCGACTCAGTCCCCAAGAAGAATGAAATTTTTATTTCTACTTTGGAGAGCTAAAGCAATTCTCTTAATGCTCCAGTACGGCTCGTCCCTAGCTCACATCTAGACTATGGTAGTCATTTGGATGAGACCTCAGTCCTAATGCTTCTACTTAAGCAGGGAAGCTGGATCCAGCATTCCCTGTTGACCAAACAGCAGAGTTCTTCCTCTGTTGACAGATCACTCAAGTCTTCTAGTCACTCGATTTATTCCGGGAACTAAGTTTTGAAGGACATACTGGGCCATCAGAAGAATGTCCTTCCCATCATGGCCTTTCAGTCCCCTGGGTTGTCGGGATCTGTTTATTGTATAAGCAAGCCAACTTTGGACCTGTCTGCCACTTCAAGGAACCTTTGTCTTACTCCAGTTATAACATGGGCAACAGGCACCATGCTATAGCCAGTCCTTCTTGGGTGTCCTGGCCTTCCGCCCTTCAGCATGGTCGAGGAAGCGCTAAACAGTCTCAGGCTCAATTTCTAGCTACGCTCTTAGCCTGTTCTGGCCCATATAATGACTCCTGAACCTACTACGGTTGTTGGTGGACTCTCCAAGTTCCTTCCTCCAAACCGTGTCTTCTCAGACAACGTAGCTTCAGAGATACAACCAAGGGTGGTCCTCTCTTGCCCAGACAGGCACCAGACTGTCCAGAGGATTGTCTTCCAAAGAGTCTTTAGGATGTGTTGCAGAGGCTATTACAGGATTCAGAAGTCACCCTCTTCCTCTGCCTACCAGATTTAGTGGTCATCTTCCAAAGCTGGTGTCTCAGACTCTATGTCTCTTCTTTTAAGACATCTCTGACCCAACTGTGGATTACCTCATTGTTTCTGAGAAGATCTAGTATCTCTTGCTTTCCTTGTTTATCTCTGGTTTAAGCACAGAGACCTGGATCTTTCAGCTTTTTCTCAATGACCTCTCAAACCCTTTACACGCCCAGCTAGGAAGCACGAGATGCTGTTTGCTCATTTTCCATTGAATTTTAGCCAAGAATGAGGATCTGTCCAAGACCTGGATCCGTTCTTTCTCCCTTAGAGCTTAACAGACATCCTTGGCTTCCAAAAGCTCCATCCAGCTCCTGAATTCTTAACTCACTTGGCATCCAGCTCCCAAATTCCTAACTCGCCTGGCATCATCTACAGCCTGGTGCCAGAGCATGCTCCAAGCACCCAGGAGCACTCCCCAACACTGAGGGAAAAGATTGAGCTCCCTGTTTAATTGGAGCTCTTAGGTTTTACCTGAGCAGGACGTGATAATCAAAAGGGCCTTACTTATCCTTTGAAGTTCTGTCAAGAACCTCCTCACCCTCTGACTAGGATTGCATTGTCCTTCATCGTAAAGAGATTTCATTTTCGAAACTCTCAGATTCAGGAGAACATTTTGCCTTCTATTAGTGAAAGCTAAGGACATCAGAGCAGTCTCTACTTCTTTAGCTTTCAGGGACAATATATCCCTTACTTTGCATTGACCAACTGGAAGTATAATCATGCTTTGCATCTCACTGTCTTAGGAAGTAAAACCCGAGCAACTAGCTCTTCTGGTGCCCAGCTGTCCTGGTGCCAGCTATAGTCTGTCGCCTGCTACAGAGCTTCCAGAATCTCAAGCTGCTAGCTCTCTTGGCGCCCAGCTCGCCTGGTGCCAGCTACAAGTCTGGCCTCCAGTGATAGAGCTCCCAGTGCCCAGAGCTTCGGGCTCCCCTGGCGCTCAGCTCACCAAGCGCCAGCTAAAGTCTGGCACCGACATTAGAGTTTATGGCATCCAAGAACTCCTAGCAGCTCGCCTGGTGCCCAGCTCGCCTGGCACCCAGCTCGCCTGGCGCCCAGCTTGCCTGGAACCAGCGATATTTATACCAATCCGCAAGCTTCGACAGCTCACCTGGCGCCAGCTAAATAACATTTAAAATTCTGAAGTACCACAGGATAGTGACTGGTATGGTATGGCGGGAGGAAGCATAGGATTTCTCTTACTGTCTTTTCACCTTCTAGCAAAGTATAGAGTTTTTAGGAGCCAGGGGTGCAAAGTACCTGGAGCACCCACCACTCTCAGTGGATGGGTTGTGGTGTTATTTCAGTGTAGGTGACAGTGTTTCTGGTTGTTTTTTATGTTGGTACTGCACCCAGGACAAGGGCATCTTTTAAAGTTTTGCTCGCTATTGGATAACTCCTTATCTGCATAACTTCAACTGATGCTTTGGTAGCCATAGGAGTACTCCTTTGCTACAAAGCTCCCACTTAAGTAGAGGCGACCCTTGGCTTTACCGCCACGCCACTACAGGTTAAGTTGAGCGACAACCAATTGTAGTTTTATACTGTGGGCTCTCTTAACTGGTAAGGAACAACGAGCATTGTATTCAGTGCTAGCAGCTTTTCTATTTCAGATTCATTACATGACTTAATGTTTTGGAGTAGAATACTATGTCAATGTATCCCACCTCCTGTCATTGTGAGATTCAGCTATGTAATTACAGTACTTGGTAAGTTATTTACTGTATATAAAATAACATTTTTGTAATAAAATAAAGTTTTATATATACTTACCAAGTAATTACAGAATCAGAGCCCACCCTCCTCTCTTTTGATGGACATAAGGCATAAAACGAATAAGGATTGTCTGCTGGGTCATTCCAATATTCCGTTAGTGGGACGGGCTGATCACCTATGAGAACTATGTTGAGGTGCTGCCAGCGAAATTTTGAATCTAGGCTGCCGTTCGAGTGGAAACTATAGCTATGTAATTACTTAGGAAGTATATATAAAACTTTGTTTTATTATAAAAGTGCCATTTTGAGGCTGCTGTTTGTCCTCAAAGGAGCTTGTCAAAGAAATTGACAGGTGATGAAATGGCTTAAGCTCTCAAGTTTCAGTCCCAACACCCCAAAATATTTCTGATCCAAGGTCAAGCCACAAGTTTCAAGCCCCATTCTTTATTCCAAATTCCTTTAGGTTTTGGTAACAGAACACGAAACTAAATACGAACTTATGTTTTTAGGATGTAGTTCTACAGATACTTACCTAAACATACTGGGTTTTTACTGCACCTCCCTAGCGATAGTCAGCATACCTAGCCATCAAGAAAACCCTGGTTTTCTGCTGGAAGACAGGACTAACCAATACCATACTTAATGATAAGTGTAGTTGAATGTTCAGCTCAATAATGCTGTCTCTGATGACCACCCTTTACATTCAGAGACTTCTTCAAAAGAAACTGAAGAAAGCCAACAACTTACTTACTTTCCTAATGTTATGTGAAAAGATCTCTCTGCCTTTTTAATCAAACACCCCATCCCTGGTAACAGAGCCCTGTGGGATGTTTGCCATGACCTCTGCCTAAACCTTAGGTTGAACCAGGCATAATGTTTTGTGTGCTAAATTGAGTTTTCCTTATCAAAATAGATTTCCTTTTTAGGGTGCTCATTCTTGGCCAGGAATGATCAGCCAGGGGACAATAATAATTGATAGTCAGCTGTTTGCCAGTCTTGTCCCACCATTCACTTATACATTTCATAGTGCTAAAGCAGTCAAGAAGATGGCCTTTTCTATTTGTGGTGCATTTGGTCCACTGAATTGAGGGTTGACTCCATTATTTTGGACATTTTCTGCTTGCTGAGATGGTGCAAAAGACTGGAGAAGCAGCTTTACCATTTCAAGTTAACTACCATCTTCTTGTTGGGGTTTGTTTGTCTTCAAAAAGATTTTTGGCTGTTAAGGTCTTACCATACGTATTTTCATAAATATTGAGATCTTATTATGAAAAGAGAGGATGTCCAGACGATTTCCTTCTATAGAACCACAAACAGTAGTGGAATTGAGTTCTTCACCCATTGCGTCCCCTGCCAGCCATGTAAAGGGTTTCGAAGGTTAGAAGCCCTAACCCTTCAAAATCTGAGGAAAGGTATTTCGTCCTTCATTTGTTCTTTTCAGTTGGTTGTTGTCTCCTCATGTACTGTTATAGATAAATTTTTGCCCCCTTGGTTCCCTTCCTGGTGGTTCCATTATACTTTCTAGGTATAATAATGCTAGATATACCAGAGAAAAAGAGCTGGCTCCCCCCGGCGTCTTCTTTGTTTTTAATTTCATTGGCCTTACACTACGGGCCTTGGTGAGAGTGATGCCCGTCTGAAAGATCTAGGTTCGATCATTTCTTTTATTGTGCGCCTCCTTTTTGGATTATTTCATCTTCGCCATGTCCCCTCCAGGTTGGGTTCCTTGTTATTTTTGGTCTTACTAGGCTAATTAATTTTTATGCTTGAAGATGGTGCTCTCTTTTTTCTGTTTTATTTTTATTATTTTGTTGTTGGTTTACCTCCCCCTTTGTTTCACGGTGCTGGCGGCAGCCTCAGATCTAACCGCTTCCCTCCTCGTGGTAGGCTCGCTCTCTGTTGAGCACATTTTTGTTTTTATTTTTTATGTGTGATGGTTATTTTGTGGAGTAGGCTTGTTTGCTTCCATCCCCTTGCCCTGGGTGGGGAGATCATCAGGTTGAGGGAGTTTTGGTTGCTGTTTCCTCCGGGATCGTTTTTGGTGGGCAGAGTGAGCCCCTTAGTTCTCTTCCTCCATTTGGGGGAATAGAGTTCTTTGGATGTGTTTCCTCTAGGCTAGTCGCCTCCTTGCCCCCATTCTCGATCCTGGTTGGTTCTCAGCACAAAATTTCTCTCCCTGTTGCTTCCTCCTCCCTTCTGCCCTCCTTTTTTCCTAGCCTATACTAGGTTAGGTCCTATTAGGCTTCGCCTAGGAAGGAGTCGGGCATCGGGTTGTGTTGCTTCCAGTCATTCTACCCTCCCAAGATTCATTATCTTGGAGGTATGGTGCAGTTGAGCGGGTGATATGTTTCCCCCTGTCTCCTGTTCCTTCTTGGTAGCCTACTCTCTCCTCCTTCCCCCCTCCCCTCCCTCCCCTCCAGCCTTGCTCTACTCGTGCGGGTGACGCTAGATGGCGTTTTCTCCGAGTTCAGGGACTTCTCCATTTGGTTGAGAGGATTCGCTCCCTCCCATATCAGTCCCTAGCATCGCTGTGTTGGTGTTGGTGGTTTGTTTACTCGAACGTGTTCGAGTCACTCTATCCACACCTCTCTTCTCCCGTCGGGTTTACTTGATAGGTTAAAATATAATTGCTTCGGCCTATGTTATGAACATATACGAGCATCTTGCCCATCTTGTTTCTCCGGCGGGAAGTAAATGAGGAAGGTTTTCATTTTATATAAAGGAGCGGATCCTTCCGTCTCTTGAGTTCTTACCATCACTTGTTAATGTTATTGTTTTTGTTTTTATTTTAGATAAGTCTGTTTATCTACAGGAGTATTTTCCTTAATTCATTATATATATATATAAGTGAGTCGGTCCTATACCCGGGGCTCCGCCGTTATTTTACTGGCAGCCCTTATGGTTGGTTCCTGGTCTCTCATTCTTTCATTCCCGGAGTATTCCGGTCTGGAAAACTTTTACCTTCCACTCTGTGTAATTTAGAGCTTATTGGCCCAGTTTATGATTAGGGAGTTCTTCTCCGCCGGAGTATTCCGGTTGCAGTTGAGTTTCCCGGCCTTGCCAGCTTTAGATTGCTTAGGGTGGTGGGTTCATGTACTTTTTCTGCTTACAGACTGTTCGCTGTGAGGAGCCGGGTGCACCGCCTCCTCCAACAACCCTACGGTCACGTAGTGTGCGGACCCACGCTGGTTGTGCGGTCCGACTGGATGACCTGGTTGTTTGGCACCCTGATGGTTGTGAGGTTTGCTTCGCTCTCTGCACAACTGTCCAGGATGAGTCGGTAAGTGACAGTCTTCATTACTCCGTTTGCTCCTCATATTATATGTATATTGTTTATGAGGTTCCCGGACTGTTTTTCGTTCTTAGCTAATTGTTGGTTTTCTTACAGGCGGACGAAGTCTTCCAAGAAGTCTGCCTTGGAATCCCTCCGGGCCTGGGTGGCTGGGTTTGGTAGGAATGTTCCGTCGGGGAAGCCCCTCGTCCTCGGCGCTAAGTTGAGGACCTGCTCTACCCGCGCACGGGTGGCGGCGCGCAGTGCCTGAAGATCTTGCCACCCCCATCATCCAGCAAATCCGGGATGAGACCCAGCCACCCCAAGTGGATATCCTCTCGCTGAGGTCTCGGAGGATGTCGCCGCCATGGATCTTAGACCTGGAACCCATGAACACCGAGCAGGACCAGGTGGTAAGTGGTGAGGTAAGTGAGGTTGTTGGGGCGGGCCCCCTCTTTTTGACTCCCCTGCTTCATCTGTTTCTTCTTTCACAGGTTTTGTGAAGTCTTCCTCCTTGGGTGATAGAGCTCCGTCTGCTATCCCCAAGTTGAAGTTGAAGACTTCATGGAAGGCGAAGGGCTATAAGTCCTCGTCCTCCAAGAAGGCATCGCCCTTCCCCCGTCGAAGGCTAAGGTCTCAGGACCTGTAGCCTCCGGGAGCAAGTCTGGTTCCTCCAGCAAAGCGCGAGTAAGAGGCTGCAAAACCAAGCCCTCCTCGCCAGCCTGCTTTCGACGCAGAGGCCTTTGCCAATCAACTTTTTCAGCGTTTCACGGAGGACCTGGATTCGAGATTCAAAAATCTCCGAAAAGTTGGCCAGTCATGATAACATACTGGCGGGAATGGCTCACCCACCCCCAGCCGAACCACAGTATGTTATCCCCGACACAGCGGACCTCCGCCGTTCGATGTCGGTAACCCTTGGCGTTTTGCCCTCCGGGCCATCCAACATGATGGCAAACTGACACTTGATGGTCTTGGCACGAGACGGTTGGAGGAATTGGAGTTCTTCCCCCGATCTCCTTGCCCCCTTACCCAGGCTTCGTGAGACTTACGGAGGAAGCATGGATTCGGTCGGATAAGGTTCCTAGGGAGACTGTCATCGTCCCTAGGGACCAAGCTCAGTCGGCTCTCCTGCGCACTCTGGCGGAGTGGCAGGCAGACAATACGAAGTTGACTCCTTTCAAGGGGCAACTTCACTATGTTTGCCCTGGGAGACAACCTTCCCACCCTTTGCTTGAACAAAGTCGCTCTGGCTACGGCCCGAGCGTGCTTTGAAGGTAATCCGTTACCACAGCTGAGGGAGACAGACCCCACTTCCCTGGTATTCCCAGGAAGTAATGAGTTCTGGTGGACGCCCCGTCCACTTTCACTGTCGGGAAGCTGGACCCCTTCTGTGCTTCCTCACAGTTCAGTGAGCAGCTCCCCAAGCTGCCGGAATCTTTTTGAAAGCGGAGTTTGATGCCCGGACTAAGTTAGCCCGGTCCTTGAACTCCGTCTGCCTTACTGAAGCTACTGCCGTCTCCCTGCGCGGACGAGCCATTCTTTCAGGTCTTGGCTAAGTCCTTGCTGGCTGGCTTTCAGTCTGACCTATTTGAGTTCATCATGGCCAGACTGGAATGCAGGAAGTTCATCTTTGCCGATGCCACTATCCGCCACGAGCCTAACAAGCTCGTTAAAAGCTCGATCTGGGGACCTAACCTCTTCCCAGAAGAGGAGGTCACGAATGTTATGGCCGAGGCTACAAGGGCCAACCAGAGTCTTCGCTCTCGCTGGGGCATTTCTGCCTACAAGCGTAAGACCCCAGAATCTGGCGGCCCCAATCGAGAGGAGGCAAACGTTTCAGGGAGGCATAAGAGGCCCCACCATCAGGCGGTAGTCAAGCCGTCCCGGTCTCGGCAGTGGCACAGCCTTCCACCTCAAAGGCTCACCCCAACAGTATGTGCTGGTCCAACCAGCTGCACCCTTGCTGCCCCTATGTGGCCTCACCAGCATACAACCCCACATATGAGGGCCGTGGATTACTTTCACGGCCTTAATAGGATCACAAGGGGGAAGAGGCAAAGCCCCTCATAGAGGAAACCCAACACCACCCCAAGGGGAAGGCCTGGACGTGGTAGAGGGAATAAACCCGCTCCCTCCCACTGAGAGAACACAGGTAGGTGGTCGCCTGTTTTGGTTCAGGGACCAATGGACCTTCAGCCCTTGGGCACACAGCATTGTGTCCAAAGGACTAGGATGGAGCTGGATCAAAAACCCTCCTCCTCTAACCAGGTTTTACCAGCCACCCACATCAATCCTAAAGGATTACGTGACAGAATTGCTCAACAAACAAGCAATAAAGAAAGTAAGGCACCTAAAGTTTCAAGGCAGGTTATTCACTGTTCCCAAAAAGACTCCGATCAGCAAAGAGTGATCCTGGATCTGTCGCGTCTAAATCTCTACATAAAATGCGACAAATTTCCATGCTTACGGTAGCTCAGATCTCTACTTCCGGCGTGGAGCCGTCACCACCTCTATCGATCTTTCAGACGCTTATTATCACGTCCCGATTGCGAACTTCTCTCAGTTCCTCGGTTTCAGACTCGGGAATCAAGCCTACTCCTTCAGGGTCATGCCCTTCGGTCTAAACATTGCGCCCAGGATATTCACAAAGCTGGCGGACACGGTAGTGCAACAACTCCGGTCTCAAGGGATATCCCTAGCAGCATATTTAGACGATTGGATAATTTGGGCACCAACAGTTCGGAGTGTCAGAAAGCTACGTCCATAGTCATCAACTTCCTGGAGTCGTTAGGTTTTCAACTGAACAGAGAGAAGTCCCGCCTGACTCCGGAGTCCCGGTTTCAGTGGCTGGGTCTCCAGTGGGATCTGTCATCTCACACGCTGTCCTCCCGCCTCCCAAGAGGAAAGAGATAGCATCTCTCACCAGGAGATTTCTCAAAAATCAATCAGCATCCCGCCGATCCCAAGAAAGGGTCCTTGGGTCTCTTCAATTTGCCTCAGTGACAAACCTGCTCTTAAAAGCGAAATTAAAAGACATAAACAGAGTGTGGCGGAGTCGAGCCAATGTCAAGCTCAGAGACAAGGTCTCCTCCATTCCTCAAATCTTAAAGACAAGACTGCGGCCTTGGGCCACAGTCAGAGGCCTGTCCAAAACAGTTCCGCTTCAATTTCCCCCTCCGGCACTAGTTGTTCACACAGACGCTTCCCTAAGCGGCTGGGGGATATTCACCAAAACAAAAGTACAAGGAACGTGGTCCACAATGTTTCAGCAGTTCCATATAAACACCCTGGAAGCTATGGCGGTCTTTCTAACTCTGAAGAAAATCCGCCCCAACCGGATTCATATCAGGTTGGTATTGGACAGCGCAGTGGTAGTTCATTGCATCAACAGGGCGGCTCCAAATCAGGCCGAGTAAACCAAGTAATGGTTGCTATCTTCTCCCCTGGCGAACAAGCACGGCTGGCACCTGTCAGCCACCCACCTAGCGGGTGCGGAACGTGGTGGCGATTCCCTGTCCAGGAGCTACTCCGTTGGAGACGGAGTGGTCCCTGGACGGGAATCTTTCAAATGGATTTGCCGCCGTTCCGGGCCTCCAAGTGGATCTGTTCGCAACGGAGAGCAACTTCAAGCTCCCCTGTTATGTGGCCCCCAACCTGGACCCTCAGGCGTACGCCATAGACGCAATGACAGTAGATTGGAACAATTGGGAGAAAATTTATCTTTTCCCCCAATAAATTTACTGCTGAAAGTTTTACACAAACTCAGGACATTCAAAGGTCAACCAGCCCTAGTAGCCCCTATTGGCCGAAGAGCAATTGGTTCCCTCTTCTTCAGGAACTGGGATTACGGAGTCTTCGGATTCCCAAGCCCATACTGACCCAGACAGTACAAACCAAGACTGTGTCAGCTTCCTCAAGAATTCAGAATGCCCTAGTTTTATGGACTTTATAAAATTCGCAGCCCAAAAGGAGCAAACATTGACCCTGTCAACACTCTGTTTTTAGAATCAGATAAAAGAGATTCTACTATTAGACAGTATGACTCAGCAGTCAAAAATTAGCCTCCTTCCTAAAAGCATCTGAAGCCAAAATCATGACAGCTAATTTAGGAGTTTCTTTCTTTAGATCACTGTTTGAGAAAGGCCTTGCTCCGGCCACTATTACCACAATCAAGTCAGCATTAAAGAAAGTATTTCTTTACGGCTTTAAAATCGACCTTACAGATTCCTACTTTTCATCTATCCCCAGAGCATGCGCTCGTCTGAGACCAGTATCACGCCCACAGTCTGTTACGTGGTTTCTCAATGACGTCCTTAAGTTAGCATCAGAGATGGATAACTTTCATTGCTCTTATCAGGATCTGTTAAGGAAGACTTTATTTTGATTAGCTTGGCTTCAGGTGCTAGAATCTCAGAGCTGTCGGCTCTCACTAGAGGTGATAATTTTGTGAACTTCCTCCCGTCTGGAGAGGTCCTCCTTTCCCCTGACCCTAGATTTTTAGCTAAGAACGAAGACCCACAAGACAGGTGGTCTCCTTGGAAGGTGGTGCCCCTTCCTCAAGACCAGTCTTTATGTCCAGTTTATACACTTAAATCTTACCTTTTAAGAACTCCACAGAGTAAGTCGGGTCCTCTTTTTATCAGGGAGAAAGGTGGTACTCTTTCACTAAATGCTATAAGACAACAAATTCTGTATTTTATTAAACAGGCCAACCCAGATTCAGTTCCCAAGGTTCATGATATTCGAGCAGTTGCTACTTCCATTAATTACTTTCATAATATGGACTTTTCAGAACTATCTAAATTTACGGGTTGAAATCACCTCTAGTGTTTAAACGCCACTATTTAAAAATCGCTCAAGCCCTGAAATTTTCTACCATAGCTGTGGGAAGTGTCATCTCCCCACCTTAATTAATCATATCCTTGTCCTTTCCTTTCCCCCCCCGCCCGCCTGCCTCATTTACTTTTCTGCTTATTCTCCCTGGTTGATTATGCCTCACTGCCTGGCTCCTCATATTGATGTATCTTGTCTCTGTTGATGGAAAAAGTGTAATCTGACATGTTATGATTGTTTTTCTTGTGGGGTACTGGACAGTTTTTATTTGGCTCCATGTACCCCAGATATATGTATATGTTAATGCTTTTGATTTTGTCTCTTACGTGTTTAGCCTAAGTTTACGTGTATAGTATTAAGGTTATATTTGCAGTTATTTTGTATGTTTCACCTTGCTTTAAGTAATTTTAAGATTTTTTTGGGGCCTCTTCTCCGTCGTGTCGGGACCCTCCCCACTCTTTCATAGTATTAAGTTTTTTGATGTGCCTTAGATTTAGTATTCCTTAGTCTTAATATTCTTGCTCACGAAAGAGATTGTTATTAAAATTATTTTGGTAAACTTTTGCCTTTTTCTTCAGATTACCCCCATTTCTTTTTCCTGGTAGTTGCAGCCTTGGCATGATTCTCTATCACGATTTCACCGGCTGACACGGGACTGGACTCAGAAAAGGGATTTTGACAAAGGAAAAATCTATTTCTGAGGAAGGTCCCGTGTCACCCGTGACCCTCCCTGAATCACCTAGTACTCCCCCTCTTGCACATGCCAAGTCTGGGGTTAGTGCTAGCATGGAATGAGGTAGGTGGCGCTGGTGTCGCCTCCTGGCGGGTGTTTGGTGTGGGGGCTGTAACGGCTCACCGCTCTGTTCGGGGTTTTGATAGGGAGAGATCTTTCGAGTAAGTTTCCGTGGTAGTGGTATTCACTCACCCCTCCTTATACCCGACGTCTTCCTAGAAGACGCTCGACTGGGGGTAGTAACCCCAGCTTTCCTGAAAGCTCTTTTTCTCTGGTATATCTAGCAAGGTTATACCTAGAAATTCGTGCTGTAATGGAATTTCACCGGGTGACACGGGACCTTCTCAGAAATAGATTTTTCCTTTGTCAAAATCCCTTTTTTCCTACGTCAAAACCTGTTTTTTTATATGGCTGCTGTTTGTCCTCAAAGGAGCTTGTCAAAGAAATTGACAGGTGATGAAATGGCTTAAGCTCTCAAGTTTCAGTCCCAACACCCCAAAATATTTCTGATCCATGGTCAAGCCATAAGTTTAAGCCCATTCTTTATTCCAAATTCCTTTATATTTGGTAACAGAACACTATAAACTAAATACCACTTATGTTTTTAGGATGTAGTTCTACTTACCTAAACAATACTGGGTTTGGTTTGCAAACCTTTCCTGAGCGATAGTCAGCATACCTTTCAAAAACCCTGGTTTTTGCTGTTGTGCCTATGAGGTCAGGACTAACTGTAATGATACACAGTGTAGTTGAATTTGTTCGAGCTCATGGCAGTAATGTTTTTAAGAATGCTGTCTCTGATGACCACCTTTACATTCAGAGGCTTCTTCAAAGAGACATTTTTGAAGAAAGCCAACAAAATTTATAAGGTTTTCCTGTTATGTGACTTAGCGGATGTGGAATCTGCCTTTTTAATTTACACTAAAATTATTGTCATCTCTGGTATGAGAATTGTTTGTGCTAGGAAAATGGTGGAAAATCGGACCCTGTGGGATGTTTGCCATGACCTCTGGCTAAACCTTCCAAACTGTACAAACCAGGCATAACATGTTTTGTATGCTAAATTGAGTTTCAAATCAAAATTTTTCCTGTTTAAACAGCTCATTTTGGCCAGGAATGATGGGCCAGGGGACAATAATAATTGATAGTCAGCTGTTTGCATGAAGTCTTGTCCCAGTCGAAAAGAGCCCAGTTCACTTATACGAGCTCATAGTGTTAAAGCAGTCAAGAAGATGGCCTTTTGCAGCATATGAGTTGTGGTTGCATTTGGTCCACTGAATTGAGGGGTTGACTGAAGCCTGTTCACCAGAAGGACCAAGTGGGCTTGGAATTCTTGCAGGAGCAGGTTTTTAGTAGTGCAAAAGACTGATGAAGGGAAGTAATGATTTTTATACTAGAATTTATTACCAACTGCTTTGTTCTTTATATTTTCAAAATGTATTCTGGTTTACACAGCAAGGCATTTGTCTTCAAAAAGGTATATAAGAAAATTTAAAATGTGTTATCTCAACTTGGGCTTCAGCATGGATTTAATTACAGTTATAATTCCATAAAGGATCTTATCATATTGTCATGATAATGATGTCCATACTTTTCTAGGTACCAAGTGATGTTGGGTGAGTATTTTTGCATTAGACAAGCTAAAAATCCCACACATGACCGGCTCAGAAACACGGGATGTCTTCTGGATGCTTTGCCTCCTACTGTCTGGGATAGAACCACAAACAGTAGTGGAATTTTCTTCACCCATTGTTAAAGTACTGGCAACCAGTGCCTGTTTGGCTGTTATTTAGGGCATTGAAAAAAGATCCTTGTTTCTCCTTCAAAATCTGAACAATGGAGGAAAAGGTATTTCCCATTTGTTCCAATCTTGCAAAAGCATCTCTTGCTGTTGCTTGATTGTTGAAAGTTCACACATACTGAATTGGTGGGTATATGAACCGTGTTGTAATTAAGTAAACCCCCTGTATTTTGGTGATGCTAGTTAAACACTTAAAAACACTTAAGACTTCCTGTCTTGAAAGTTCAAATACCAACTGTATACTTGAAGTATCATCCTACATCAAGTATACCTTAAATTATTATCACATTACTGTATTAATCTATGAAATTTTAATATTAATATAATTTCAAAGTCATCTTGAACATTAGTACCCTCAAAATATATACAGTACATACTTAATACTAACCCTTCCAGCCAAATCAGAAAGAGAGAGAATAGTTACCACTAATTTATATTCAGCCAGCTGTGCTGGCACAGGCAAAAGAGTGAGAGAGAGAGAGAGTTTATCTCTTTAATCTCTTGAGGAATGTTCATACATTTCTCTTTAAGTGACTGACAACAACAAAATTTATATGCTTGTTTTTTGTCTTCCAAAGATGTATTACCTTTGTGTACTGTGCATTTTTAAAATACTACGAACACACGCACACACACACTAACGTGCATATGTGTTAAAACCAATTTGTTATAGACACTCAAATTAGCAGTATCTTTTCATGAGAGAGAGAGAGAGAGAGAGAGAGAGAGAGAGAGAGAGAGAGAGAGAGAGAGAGAGAGAGAGAGAGAGAGAGAGAGAGAGGCTGAACTAAGTATCTGTTTATCTATCTATTTATTTCTCACATTCTACTCTTTGGCGAGAGAGGGAGAGAGAAAAAGAAAGGAAGAAAAAAAGAGAAATTGATTTGATCACATTGTGGCAACATCTGTCTACCCTTGGTCAGAAATGTTGAGTAATTGACATATTTGACAGGTTCACCCTTCTCCCTGAGCTCCAAGACTCAGGAAAAGATCAGGGTTGAAATTTGTTTGTTTAAAATTTTTCATAGCTTACTATAGAAATGTAATTACAGAATATTATTATTATTATTATTATTATTATTATTATTATTATATATTATTATTATTATTTTATCATATTAATCTTATTAATATTTGAAAATTCGTACTTATTATGTAAATCATTTATTTATCATACAAAACAAATAAACATGCCATGAAAATTCTCTCATCTCAGTAAGAGAGAGAGAGAGAGAGAGAGAGAGAGAGAGAGAGAGAGAGAGACTTCAATTGAGACCTGAGATAAATGGGTCCCCTGAATGGAGGGGAGGAAACCAGTGTTATACCATCTGTTTCTCTTTGTCTTTGAGTTCCATACTATTTCATCTTACTGTATTACATATTACTGTATTTAATCTTGCAGTATGACTATTATTATTATTATTTATTTGAATTTTTTTTTATCTTAATAATATTTGAAAATTAGTAAATAATTTTTTCATGATAAAAAATATATGTAGTTATGAAAATAAAAAAAATTCACTAATTAGTGAATATTTCTCGACGAAAAAGTCTGAATTGCTGAATTTTTCACGAATAATTTATAGATATGTTCCACAGAAAATCCTGTGAATTGGCAAGTCCATGATTCATGAGGACGTAAATACGGGGGGTTCACCGTATTTGAAAAGAGTGATTGTCTAACATCCACTCTGTTGAGGCTGTCGTTTACCTTGATAGAGAGTCTGCTATGACATTGAGAGACCCTGTGAGGTGAATTGCAGACAAGTGCCACTTCCTTGCTTGTGCCATCCGAAGGATGGATAGCATTACTGTATTGAGAGAAGGTGAATGTGATCCACATCTCTTGATGCAGGACATTGCTGTCATGTCTAGGACCAACAAAATGTGTGTCTCTTTTGGAGGTTTCAGTTTTCTGTGAGACAAATAGACAACCATCAGCTCCAGGAAGTTGATGTGACATTTCCTCAGAGTAGGTGACCACCTCCCTGCTACCTGATAATCCTCCCAATGAACTCCCCAACCTGTCAAGGAGGCATCTGTGTGTATTATTACTCGTACAGACAGAGGAGTCAGGGTGACCTGTTTTGCCAGAGACCCCTTCTGAGTCCAAGGCCAGAGTATCTCCCCAACTTCTTCATTCCTTTGATGAGGCCAATTGCGCATCTTTTTTCTTGCATGCGATAGCCAAAATTTGTTTACATTTTCCAGTGCAATCTGAGGATTACATCTATCACAGAGTGAACTGTAACATGCCCATCATACATTCTAATTGCCGTCTGGAAGTGCTGGGCTGTGCAAGGAACCTTTTGAGGTCCTTCTTTATTTTGTTTTGAGTATTGATGGCAAGAGACAACTGGCCGTGAAGAGTATGCCAACAAAGTCCCAGCCACTGAAGACATCTGCTGGATGTGATGCAGGATTTTTATTCTGGAGTCTGTCGACTACTGCTCCTAGGTTTTGTAGGTACTCTTTTCTAGTGGGCCTCCAGATTAGCCAATCATCTAGGTAGGCTACCAGTTGAATTCCTTCTTGCCTGAGTTCTCAGACAACTACTGCTGCAAATTTTGTAAAAACTCTTGGGGCAATGTTTAGCCCAAAGGACATGTCTTTGAACCTGTATGTTTCCTTCCTTATCTGGAACCCTAGGAAGGGGCGGAAGGGAACGGCGAGAGGGACATGCCAGTATGCTTCTTTCAGATCTATAGAAAATGTCCAGGTCCCTTGTGGAATAACTGAATGTACTTGAGCAACAGTAGTCATCCGAAACCTGTGATGAACAATGTGCTTGTTCAATGCTGATAGGTCAAGGATCACCCTCTGTTCAGGGGAATCCTTCTTGGAGACACAAAAGAGACGTGCTTGGTTGCGAATATATGCATATTTCTCTACGGCTCCCTTTAAAAGGGCATTCTGCATTTAATCTTCCAAAGAGAAGTTGAATCCAGTGCCCCTGGCGAGACAGTTTAGTATCTTAACTATGATGTTGGATATGAAAATGAGCAAATGAAATGGCTGTTCTTCTTCCTTTCTTTTTCTTTTTCTGCTCTACTGGCAGGCAGTAGAGAGAATAATTCCATCATATGCTGGAACTGGTCAGAAGCAGGTGAGCAAGCTTCCATTTTATAAATTTTTATATGTTTGTTCCTACACAGTACAAATTCTTTATAGAAGCAAGTTCCATTCCTCTCTCACCCAAGGGGAGAGGAGAATGACGACAAACAGGTTGGTGGCTAGCATAAGTTTTGTTGTCTCCAACAGTTCTTTACCGTCATCAAGGCACAACGTAGATATGTATTTCATAACCTATTAGCCCAGATGTCTGGCTGTTCAGTAACCTATGCTCAACAGATCAGAGGCTTTTGACTCCTTCCTGTGTCCTTCCTATCAGAAGTGAGCCCAGGTGGTCCAAGCCTCCAGTCAGTTCCAAGACTTTCTCATCCTCCCTCCAAGAGTAAGTCACCCTTACATTAAGACCAAGATTTGTTCTGTATATGAACAAATACAAATATGAAATAAATTTGTATTTTCATACCTAACAGATCTTCAGTCTTAACATATATGGCCCATCTCAAGCCACCCTTCTTTTTTTTTTTTCCCCTGGGCTAGAAGGAAACTGATATGATGATGCACAGTGGGGGTAAAGCAGCTTGCTTAGCTTCCTCCTACTCTCCTAATGGCTGATGCCTGTTGCCACCAATTCCTTGTGTTATTTTTAACCAGACTCCAGCTAGCGCCAGAGAATTAATCTTTACGGTAAGACTTAGGGTTTGTTAGTTATGAAAAATACAAATTGATTTAAAATTTGTCATTTTAGATGGTAGGAGTGCACCAGTGTGAGTTCGTTGTGACAGATTAAGTGTTGGTTGAGCTTATTCTGGTGAGCTGCTCTTGAATTATGAGCAGCAGAAGAAGGTATGGCTTTCACCAGTAATCTCATGGTAAATTTTTCAAGCTTATTGGAGTCCATTATAGCTTTTTAAAAAAAATTGTGATTTTAATAACATTTAAATAATTTGTTTCTAATTAATCAAATTTATTAGTATGTGCTTGTTTGTGGGTTTTTGATAAATGAGGTTTCTAGTAAGAATTATCAGTGAGAATTCTTGCCTTTATTAGCATGAGAGCACTGGATGCCTTCCCAGTTTCAGTGACAGGCCATATGGCACAATTTTGTACATTCATTCATGCAACAACCTGGAGAAAGTGGAAGGATATTGCTCAGTTGCAAGTAAATAACAGTATCCTGTTACAGTAGTATCCATATTAGTATACATAAAGTGTATTTATAAATATTTATTATGCATTTTTAGACTCTGCACCAGATATTTGGACACTGATTGAGAAAAAGAGGATATTTGGAATAGGTATGGCTAAGATTCATGGTCAGAGTAGTACTGTAGTAGGAAAATAGACTGATCTCAAATATTGAGATGTTTTGAACAATTGATAGAAAGGGATTAGGAGCAGTTTGACAATACATAAGTAGATAGTAACCAGGCTGGAGACTAGTAGAAGAGCATATAAAATGATGGAAAAATCCCATGCTTCTGGAAACTAAACCAGGCGCATGTTGGATACTTTAAATAAAAAGAATGTCTTTCTGTACTCCTAAGAAGCTAAATTGTTTGAAATCATCCTTTTCAACATTTTTCCTAGACTGAAGTGGAATTCTAATTAGTACCGATAAATTTCTAAGCAAAGTACATCTAACTGAAAGTGGGTCATGCATAAATTTTCATGTCAGTGTTTCATAAAGAAACTTTCTGTATCTGCTCAAGGGCCTTCCTCCCTTTTCTTTCACAGATTTGGGCAGATAAGATAGGGCTACTTGTTGTGGTTAGATGTATCATTCATCTTTGAACTGCTTGATTACTCAGAACAAATTTACAAATCAGTTTGCTAACTTTTGAGCAGTTGTTACTATTATTGTTATGATAATTGCTCTAACAAGACTACTGAGTTACTTTTCTAGATTCAAAGGACTTGCCCAAAGTATCTGTTCTTAAATGAGAGTGAAAATTGGAGCATGGTAAAGTTAAAGGGATTTGACAACTAAATTGAAAGGGGCAAAAAGAATAGGTTGAAAAGTAAAAGGTAGAGAGCAGTGCAGCTGAGACCAAAGGGCTACTGCTAAGAATCCTTTGTACCTTTTACAATGTTCCACACAAGGCATACTGTAAGTACAGTAGCAACCCTTGTGTGGATTGGTAATGATAAATACAATAGGTTTTTTATTTTTGAAAAAAAAAATTATTTTAAAATGTGTGATTTAATCACAATGCAGTGATGTGTAATGTGCAATGCAATAATTTTTTTTCAGTATTCAGTATGGTTCTGTCTGGAATTGCAGCCTTTGGGATATACTTTGTGAAATCTTCAACTGATAACCTAATCTTAGGGTGTGTGTTTGGTGCAGTGTCTACAATGGGATTCAATGCTTTGGACTGTCTCGGAGCAGAGCTTTTTCCAACTCATTTACGGTATGTTCACCAGCATGATTTTATCTTTACTCCCTAAATCTTCATGTTAACATAGGGAGTTGTACCGAGTGTATAATCAGATATCGTGATTGAGATTATTGGGTAAAATGTATGTAAGAGAAAGAAATAAAAAAACATTGAAAGCAGGAAGGAAAGGAAGCAGTAGAAATCAATGGAATAATATAAGACATGTGGAAATCCAAGTAATGGAAGAAATACAGGAAAATGACATCAATTGACATAATTCTGAATTCAGTTTTTATGTATTTAGCTAAAATAATCCAAAATTATATTTACAAGTGAAAATTTGTTAGCTAAAAGCACAAAACGTTGGTAAAAGAAAAGAAAACACAATTAGACCGAAAAAACAGAAGAAAAGTTTCAACAGGAAGGGAAAATAGATATCAATAAGAAAATTGCATTCATATCAGTAAGGGAATATACAGGCACACCTGGGCATCTCAAGCACTTAACTTTAGAACTAAGCTTTTTAAAATGTTTTTTCAAAGTATGGAAAGTAAATAAGTAAAGATTCAAGAAATAAAACAAGGGTAAACTTGGAGACCATGAAGGACCTTAGCCGTGCAGTTAGAAAAGGACAAATATGTTTGCAGATGACCAAACAGACTGTGGCTTTTGTCATGCATGCTTCCAAAAGCTTCAAATGCTTTATTAAACTTGACTAAATTAAGGTGCCTGTACATGTAGCATGTGCCTTCGTATAACATCAAAATATGACAAAATATCAAGAGCTATCACTTTTGGAGCAATTTATGAAATATCTGTACAGTACACTGGAACCTCAACTTAACAGATAGTTCAGGTGTCTGACCTGATGGATAATGAAAGTCATTAAGTAATGAAGACCCAAAACTCAGTAGTATAGGCAATATCTATTTTAAACTCATTATTTATATAATTTCCATTTTCATTCATTCTTATAGCACTGAATGCCCTGTATGTGCCTAAATCACATATTCCATTCCATTCTTTTAGGGTAGAGGACACCCCAGAGTTGGTGTAGCAATTATGTGAAAATCTCTCTGACATTTTGGTGCATAAGTTTTCATTTAAACATTGAAGTAGACAGTATTACAAGGATCTCAGTGGCTTTACATTATCACTTAAGCACTTTTTGTAAATGCATTATTTGAATATATGAATACATTAATTTCTGAGTCCAGTCCCGTGTCAGCCGGTGAAATTCCATTATAGCACGAATTTCTAGGTATAAAATGCTAGATATACCAGAGAAAAAAGAGCTTTCAGGAAAGCTGGGGTTACTACCCCAGATCGGCGTCTTCTCCAAGGAAGACGTCGGTATAACGAAGGGTGAGTGAAAGATCACTACCACGGAGACTTACTGAAAGATCTCTCCTATCAAAACCCCAGAACAGAGCGGTGAGCCGTTACAGCCCCTACACCCAACACCCGCCAGCTCGGCGACACCAGCGCCACCTACCACATTCCATTTTCTAGCACGTGATCGCTACCTTTTCTTTTTGTGTGTGCTCGTGTCTTTTTTGGATTTTATTCATCTTTCACCATGTCATCGAGCAGCTTTACTATCTCCAAGTTAAGTACCATCTTATTGTGGGGTTTTTGTTCTATATTTTGGCTGTTTTGGTCTCGTCTTTTTATAAATATTGAGATCTTATTATGGCCACGGCGTCCTCCGCCAACCATGTCGATCATGAGGCGACCCCATCAGTTCTTTTCTGTTGGGGTTGTCTCCTTGTCGTTATAGATGTTATTTTTTGCCCCATGGTTCTCTTCCTGGCGGGTTTCCTGCGGTGGCCCCCTTTTTTTTTAAATTTACATATTATTATGAGTCGGCCTTTGAGGGTGATGCCCCGTCCAGGTACCCCCCCCCCAGGTTGGGTTCCTTATTATTTTTAGTCTGTATTAGGCTATTTATTTTATTCTTGGCGATAGTGCTCTCTGTTCATTTATTTTATCCATTGTTTACCTCCTCGTGGTAGCGGCAGCCTCAGATCTAACCGCTGCCCCGAGGTAGGCTACGCACCCTATTGAGCACATTTTTGTTTCCATGTTTATGTGTGATGGTTTTTTAGTGGAGTAGGCTTATTTTGCTTCCATCCCCTTGCCCTCGGCATGGAGATCCATCAGGTTGAGGGAGTTTTGGTTGCTGTTTCCTCCAGGGTCGTTTTTTGGTGGGCAGAGTGAGCCCCTTAGTTCTCTTCCTTCCTTTGGGGGAATAGAGTTCTTTGGATGTGTCTCCTCTAGGCTAATCGCCTTCTTGCCCCCTCTTCTCGATCCCGGTTGGTTCTCGGCACAAAATTTCTCTCCTTGTTTGCTTCCTCCTCCCCTCTGCACTCCTTCCATTTCCTAGCCTATACTAGGTTAGGTCCCTATTAGGCTTTGCCTAGGCAGGAGTCGGGCATCGAGGCTTGGTCGCTTCCCTCCCGTAGTAGTAGGCCACCCTCCTAAGTCTCATTTTTCTTGGAGTGGTGTATGTGTGCAGTTGAGCGGGTTATATATTTCCCCCGGTCTCCTGTTCTCTTTCTTCGTAGCCTACCATTCTCCCCTACTCCACCCCCCCCCCCCCACCCCTCCAGCCTTGCTCTACTCGTGCGGGTGACGCTAGATGGCGTTTTCTCCGAGTTCAGGGACTTCTCCATTTGGTAGAGGGATTCGCTCCTCCCATACAGTCCCTAGCATCGCTGTGTTGGTGTTGGTGGTTCGTTCACTTAGCTCGAACGTGTTCAACACTCTATCCACTTCTTTCTCCCCGTCGGGTTACTTGGCTGGGTTATTATACTTGCTCCGGCTTATGTTATGAATATACGAGCATCTTGCCCACCTTGTTTCTCTGGCGGGGAAGTAAGTGAGGAAGGGATTTATATATTATAAGGGGAGCGGATCCCTCCGGTCTCCGGAGCATTTGCCCTTTATACCATCACTTGTTTAATGTTATTGTTTATGAATATACATATTTAAATAACTGTGTTTATCTAACGGAGTACTCTCCTTATTTATAAACGTGAGTCCGGTTCTACACCCGGGGGTTCCGCCGTTATTTTTACTGGCAACCCTTGCGGTGAGTTCTTGTTGTCTCATTCCTTTCATTCCCCGGAGTATTCCGGGGTCTGGAAGCCTTTACCTTCCACTCTGTGTATTTTAGAGCTTATTGGCCTAGTTTATGATAAGGGATTTCTTCTCCGCCGGAGTATTCCGGTTGCAGTTGAAATTCCCGGCCTTGCCGGCTTTAGATTGCTTAGAGTGGTAGGTTCATGTACTTTTTCCACTTACAGACTGTTCGCTGTGAGGAGCCGGGGTGTACCGCGTCACTGCAACAACCTTACGGTCATGTAGTGTGCCGGACCCACGCTGGTTGTGCGGTCCGGCTCGGACGATCTGGTTGTTTGGCACCCTGATGGTTGTGAGGTTTGCTTCGCCTCTGCTCAACCGTCCAGGATGAGTCGGTAAGTGACAGTCTTCCTCCGTTTTACGCTCCTCATTTTGAATATTGTTTACGTGGTTCCCGGACTGTTTTTTCGTCCTTGACTAATTGCTGGTTTTCTTACAGGCGGACGGTCCTCCAAGAAGTCAGCCTTGGAATCTCTCCGGGCCTGGGTGGCTGGGTTTGGTAGGAATGTTCCGTCGGGGAAGCCCCACGTCCTCGACGCCGGTTGAGGACCTGCTCAACCCGGCGCACGGGTGGCGGCCGCAGTGCCAGAAGATCTTGCCACCCCATCATCCAGCAGATCCGGGATGCGACCCAGCCACCCCAAGTGGATATCCTCTCGCTGAGGTTTCAGAGGATGTCGCCGCCTTGGACTTAGACCTGGAACCTATGGCTACGAACAGGACCAGGTGGTAAGTAGCGAGGTAGGTGAGGTTGTTGGGGCGGGCCCCCTTTTTGACTCCCCAGCTTCTTCCATTTCTTCTTTTACAGGTTTTGTGAAGTCTTCCTCCTTGGGTGATAGAGCTCCATCAGCTATCCCCAAGTTGAAGTTGAAGACTTCATGGAAGGCGAAGGGCTATAAGTCCTCATCCTCCAAGAAAGCATCGCCCTTCCCCCGTCGAAGGCTAAGGTCTCAGCACCTGTAGCCTCCGGGAGCAAGTCTGGTTCCTCCGGCAAAGGCGCGAGTAAGAGGGCAGCAAAACCAAGCCCTCCTCGCCAACCTGCCTTTGACGCGGAGGCCTTCGCGAACCAGCTTTTTAAAAGGTTCACAGAGGATATCGACACCAAGTTCAATAAGATATCCGAAAAGTTTGCCAGTTATGACAACATGCTGGCGGGAATGTCTAAACCACCCCCGGCCGAACCCCAGTATGTCATTCCCGACACAGCGGACCTCCCGCCTTTCAATGTCGGTAACCCTTGGCGTTTCGCCCTCCGGGCCATCCAACACGATGGCAAACTTACTATTGAAGGTCTTGGCACGAGACGGTTGGAGGAGTTAAATTCTTCCCCCGATCTTTGCCCCCGTACCCAGGCTTCGTAAGATTGACAGAGGAAGCATGGATACGTTCGGATAAGGTTCCCAGGGAGACTGTCATCGTCCCTAGGGACCAAGCTCAGTCGACTCTCCTGCGCACTCTGACGGAGTGGCAGGCAGACAACACAAAGTTGACTCCTTTCAAGGGCAACTTTACCATGTTTGCCCTGGGAGACAACTTACCAACTCCCTGTTTGAACAAAGTCGCTCTGGCTACGGCCCGAGCGTGCTTTGAAGGTAATCCAATTACCGCAGCTGAGGGAAACAGACCCCACTTCCCTGGTATTCCCGGGAAGTGACGAGTTCTGGATGGATGCTCCGTCCACTTTCACGGTCGGGAAGTTGGACCCCTTCTGTGCTTCCTCACAGTTTAGTGAGGAGCTCCCCAAGCTGCCGGAATCTTTGCTAAAGGCGGAGTTTGATGCCCGGACTAAGCTAGCCCGGTCCCTGAACTCCGTCTGCCTCACGGAAGCCACTGCCGTCTCCTGCGCGGACGAGCCATTTTTCCAAGTCTTGGCTAAGTCCCTGCTAGCTGGCTTTCAGTCTGACCTTTTTGAGTTCATCATGGCCAGACTGGAATGCAGAAAATTCATCTTTGCCAATGCTACTATCCGTCACGAACCTAACAAGCTCGTAAAGAGCTCGATCTGGGGACCTAACCTCTTCCCAGAAGAAGAGGTTACGAACGTTATGACTGAGGCTACAAGGGCCAACCAGAGTCTGCGCTCTCGCTGGGGCATTTCTGCCTACAAGCTCAAAACCCCAGAATCTGGCGGCCCCCAGACGAGAGGAGGCAAACGTTTTAGGAGGCATAAGAGGCCCCACCATCAGGCGGTAGTTCAAGCCGTCCCGGTCTCGGCAGTGGCACAGCCCTCCACCTCAAAGGCTCACCCCCAACAATATGTGCTGGTCCAACCAGCTCATTCCCTTGCTGCGCCCTCGTATGTTGCTTCGCCAGCATACAACCCCACCTATGAGGGCCGTGGATTCTTTCACGGCCTTAACAGGATCGCAAGGGGGGGAAGAGGCAGGGCCCCTCACAGAGGAAAAGCAAACACCACCCCAAGAGGAAAACCTGGACGTGGTAGAGGGAACAAACCCGCTCCCTCCCACTGAGAGAACACAGGTAGGTGGTCGCCTGTATTGGTTCAGGGACCAATGGACCTTCAGCCCTTGGGCACACAGCATTGTGTCCAAAGGTCTAGGATGGAGCTGGATCAAGGACCCTCCTCCTCCAAACAGGTTTTACCAGCCACCCTCATCAATCCTACAGGATTACGTGGGCAGAATTGCTCAACAAACAAGCAATAAAGAAAGTAAGGCACCTAAAGTTTCAAGGCAGGTTATTCACTGTTCCCAAAAAGACTCAGATCAGCAAAGAGTGATCTTGGATCTGTCGCGTCTAAATCTCTACATAAAATGTGACAAATTTCGCATGCTTACGGTAGCTCAGGTACGGACTCTACTTCCGGCGTGGAGCCGTCACCACCTCTATCGATCTTTCAGACGCTTATTATCACGCGTCCCGATTGCGCTGAACTTCTCTCAGTTCCTCGGTTTCAGACTCGGGAATCAAGCCTACTCCTTCAGGGTCATGCCCTTCGGTCTAAACATTGCGCCCAGGGTATTCACAAAGCTGGCGGACACGGTAGTTCAACAACTCCGGTCCCGAGGATATCCCTAGCAGCGTACCTTGGACGATTGGATAATTTGGGCACCAACAGTTCTGGAGTGTCAGAAGGCTACGGCCATAGTCATCAACTTACTGGAGTCGTTAGGTTTTCAACTGAACAGAGAAAAGTCCCGCCTGACTCCGGAGTCCCGGTTTCAGTGGCTGGGTCTCCAGTGGGATCTGTCCTCTCACACGTTATCTCTCCCGCCTCCCAAGAGGAAAGAGATAGCATCTCTCACCAGGAAATTTCTCAAAAATCAATCGGCATCCCGCCGATCCCAAGAAAGGGTCCTTGGGTCCCTTCAATTTGCCTCAGTGACAGACCTGCTCTTAAAAGCGAAACTAAAAGACATAAACAGAGTGTGGTGGAGTCGAGCCAGTGTCAAGCTCAGAGACAAGGTCTCCTCTATTCCTCGAATCTTAAAAACAAGACTGCGGCCTTGGACCACAGTCAGAGGCCTGTCCAATACAGTTCCACTTCAATTTCCCCCTCCGGCACTAGTTGTCCACACAGACGCTTCCCTAAGCGGCTGGGGGATATTCACCAAAACAAAAGTACAAGGAACGTGGTCCACAATGTTTCAGCAGTTCCATATAAACACCCTGGAAGCTATGGCGGTCTTTCTAACTCTAAAGAAAATCCGCCCCAACCGGATTCATATCAGGCTGGTATTGGACAGCGCAGTGGTAGTTCATTGCATCAACAGGGCGGCTCCAAATCAGGTCGAGTAAACCAAGTAATGGTTGCTATCTTCTCCCTGGCGAA
Source organism: Macrobrachium rosenbergii (assembly GCF_040412425.1). NCBI lineage: Eukaryota > Metazoa > Arthropoda > Malacostraca > Decapoda > Palaemonidae > Macrobrachium > Macrobrachium rosenbergii. Next base: position 14,101,854 of record NC_089798.1, read on the forward strand.
CAAGCACGGCTGGCACCTGTCAGCCACCCACCTAGCGGGGATGCGGGCGTGGTGGCGATTCCCTGTCCAGGACTACTCCGTTGGAGACGGAGTGGTCCCTGGACGAGGAATCTTTCAAATGGATTTGCCGCCGGGTTCCGGGTCTCCAAGTGGATCTGTTTGCGACGGAGAGCAACTTCAAGCTCCCCTGTTATGTGGCCCCAACCTGGACCCTCAGGCGTGCGCCACAGACGCAATGACAATAGATTGGAACAATTGGGAGAAAATTTATCTGTTCCCTCCAATAAATTTACTGCTGAAAGTATTACACAAACTCAGGACATTCAAAGGTCAACCAGCCCTAGTAGCCCCTATTGGCCGAAGAGCAATTGGTTCCCTCTTCTTCAGGAACTGGGATTGCGGAGTCTTGATTCCCAAACCCATACTGACCCAGACAGTACAAACCAAGACTGTGTCAGCTTCCTCAAGAATTCAGAATGCCCTAGTTTTATGGACTTTATAAAATTCACGCAGCCCAAAAAGGAGCAAACATTGACCCTGTCAACACTCTGTTTTTGAATCTGATAAAAGAGATTCTACTCTTAGACAGTATGACTCAGCAGTCAAAAAGTTAGCCTCCTTCCTGAAAGCATCTGAAGCCAAAATCATGACGACTAATTTAGGAGTTTCTTTCTTTAGGTCACTGTTTGAGAAAGGCCTTGCTCCGCCACTATTACCACAACCAAGTCAGCCCTGAAGAAAGTATTTCTATACGGCTTTAAAAATCGACCTTACAGATTCCTATTTTTCATCCATCCCAGAGCATGCGCTCGTCTGAGACCCGTATCACGCCCACATTCTATTACGTGGTTTCTCAATGACGTCCTTAAGTTAGCATCAGAGATGGACAACTTTCAATGCTCTTATCAGGATCTGTTAAGGAAGACCTTATTTCTGATTAGCTTGGCTTCAGGTGCTAGAATCTCAGAGCTGTCGGCTCTCACTAGAGGTGATAATTTTGTGAACTTCCTCCCTTCCGGAGAGGTCCTCCTTTCCCCTGACCCTAGATTCTTAGCCAAAAACGAAGACCCACAAGACAGGTGGTCTCCTTGGAAGGTGGTGCCCTTCCACAAGACCAGTCTTTATGTCCAGTTTATACACTTAAATCTTACCTTTTAAGAACTCCACAGAGTAAGTCGGGTCCTCTTTTTATCAGGGAGAAAGGTGGTACTCTTTCACTGAATGCTATAAGACAACAAATTCTGTATTTTATTAAACAGGCCAACCCAGATTCAGTTCCTAAGGTTCATGATATTCGAGCAGTTGCTACTTCCATTAATTACTTTCATAATATGGATTTCTCAGAACTATCTAAATACACGGGTTGAAATCACCTCTAGTGTTTAAACACCACTATTTAAAATCGCTCAAGCCCTGAAATTTTCTACAATAGCTGTGGGAAGTGTCATCTCCCCACCTTAACCAATCATATCCTTATCCTCCCCTTTCCCCCCACCCGCCTGCCTCATTTACTTCTCTGCTTATCCTCCTGGTTGATCATGCCTCACTGCCTTGCTCCTCATATTGATGTAGCTTGTCTCTGTTGAGTGGAAACTGTAATCTGACATGTTACGATTGTATTTTCTTGTCGGGTACTGGACGGTTTTTATTTTGCTCCATGTACCCCAGATATAAGTATATGTACTGTATATTTTATTTCCCATTTGATTTGATCTCTTACGTGTTTAGCTTAAGTTTACGTGTGTAGCTTTAAGATTGTGTATGCCATTTAAGATTATATGTGCCATTTAACCTATGCAATTTTCACCATTATGCTTTAGTAGTGTTAAGTATTTTTGGGGCCTCTTCCCCGTCGTGCCGGGGACTTCCCCACTTTTAAGTAATATTAAGTCTTTGATGTGCCTTAGGTTTAGTGTTCTTGATACATGTAAGAGATTCCCTCATTAAAACTATTTTCGTAATTTATGTTTTTCTTCAGATTACCTTGTTTCCTCGTAGTTTGCAGCCTTGGCATGATTCTCTGTCACTATTTCACCGGCTGACACGGGACTGGACTCAGAAAAGGGATTTGACAAAGGAAAAATCTATTTCTGAGAAGGTCCCGTGTCACCCGGTGACCCTCCCCTGACTCACCTATTGCTCCCCCTTTCTTGCACATGCCAAGTCTGGGGTTAGTGCTAGCATGGAATGAGGTAGGTGGCGCTGGTGTCGCCGAGCTGGCGGGTGTTGGGTGTAGGGGCTGTAACGGCTCACCGCTCTGTTCTGGGGTTTTGATAGGGAGAGATCTTTGAGTAAGTCTCCGTGGTAGTGATCTTTCACTCACCCTTCGTTATACCGATGTCTTCCTTGGAGAAGACGCTCGATCTGGGGTAGTAACCCCAGCTTTCCTGAAAGCTCTTTTTTCTCTGGTATATCTAGCATTTTATACCTAGAAATTCGTGCTATAATGGAATTTCACCGGGTGACACGGGACCTTCCTCAAAAATAGATTTTTCCTTTGTCAAAATCCCTTTTTTCTGTATATAGTATTAACCCTTAAATGCTGAGCCTCTATTTACGAAAGTGTCTGTCATATGCCGGCGGCGTTTGGGAGTTAGTGCCGAAGCGGAGAAAAAGTTTTTTTTCAAAAAATCACAGCACGTATAGTTTTTAATATTAAGAGTTCATTCTTGGCTCCTTTTTTTGACATTGCCTGAAGTTTAGTATGCAACCATCAGAAATAAAAAAAAATATCATTATCATATATAAATATTGAAATATATGACAGTGCGAAAAAAAATTTAATATATAATTGTATACAAATCGCGCTGTGAGCAAAACGGTTAAAGCTAATGAGTTATTATTTTTTCTTTGTATTGTACACTAAATTGCAATGATTTTGGTATATAACAAATTGTAAAACGATGAAAGCAACACAGAGAAAATATTATCACAAAATGATGTATGAATTCGTAACTAGCGTACGTAAAAAAAAGTTTTTTTCAAATATTCACCATAAATTGAAATATTGTGCTAGAGACTTCCCGTTTGTTGCAAAATGAAGGTAATTGATTGAATATTACTAGACTGTAAGTGTTTTAGCTTACAATTGCAGTTTTAGACCATTTCAGTCGAGCTAAAGTTAACCAAAGGTTGAATTTTTTCTATTTATCTTGATTTATATGAAAATATTTTAAAACTGATAAAAGCTACAACCATGAGTTTTTTTTTGCTGTATTCTACATGAAATTGTGCACATTTCATATATAAAACTTTATGTAACGACTAATATAAAATGTTGCAAACATTACAACAAAGTGACAAAAGAATTTCTGAGATGTTAAATGAAGTTACCACACGATGGACGTAAGGAAAAGTTTTTTTTCAAAATTCACCATAAATCGAAATATTGTGCTAGAGACTTCCAATTTGTTGCAAAATGAAGGTAAATGATTGAATATTACTGGAATGTAAGAGTTTTAGCATACAATTGCGTTTTTCGACCATTTAGGTCGAGTCAAAGTTGACCAAAGGTTGAAATTTTGGCAGTTATTGTGATTTATATGAAAATATTTCAAAACTGATAAAAGCTACAACCATGAGTTATTTTTTTGTTGTATTCTACATGAAATTGCACACATTTTCATATATAAAACTTTATAGAACAACTAATATAAAACAGTGCAAACATTACAACAAAGTGATGAAAGAATTTCCGAGATGTTCGGCTGAGTTACAGAGCGCGGACGTAAGGAAAAAGTTTTTCAAAATTTCACCATAAATCGAAATATTGTGCTAGAGACTTCCAGTTTGTTGCAAAATGAAGGTAAATGATTGAATATTACTAGAATGTAAGAGTTTTAGCTTACAATTGCATTTTTCGACCATTTCAGTCAAGTCAAAGTTGACCAAAGGTTGAAATTTTGGCAGTTATCGTGATTTATATGAAAATATTTCAAAACTGATAAAAGCTACAACCATGAGTTATTTGTTGTTGTATTCTACATGAAATTGTGCACATTTTCATATATAAAACTTTATAGAACAACTAATATAAAACAGTGCAAACATTACAACAAAGTGACGAAAGAATTTCTGAGATGTTTGGCTGAGTTACCGCGCGCGGACGTAAGGAAAAAGTTTTTTCAAAATTTCACCATAAATCGAAATATTGTGCTAGAGACTTCCAGTTTGTTGCAAAATGAAGGTAAATGATTGAATATTACTAGAATGTAAGTGTTTTAGCTTACAATTGCGTTTTTTTACCATTTCGGTCGAGTCAAAGTTAACCAAAGGTTGAAATTTTGGCACTTATCGTGATTTATATGAAAATATTTCAAAACTGATAAAAGCTACAACCATGAGTTATTTATTGTTGTATTCTACGTGAAATTGTGCACATTTTCATATATAAAACTTTATGTAACAACTAATATAAAACAGTGCAAACATTACAACAATGTGACGAAAGAATTTGAGATGTTCAGCTGAGTTACTGAGCGCCGACGTAAGGAAAAAGTTTTTTCAAAATTTCACCATAAATTGAAATATTGTGCTAGAGACTTCCAGTTTGTTGCAAAATGAAGGTAAATGATTGAATATTATTAGAATGTAAGAGTTTTAGCTTATAATTGCGTTTTTTTACCATTTCGGTCGAGTCAAAGTTGACCGAAGGTTGAAATTTTGGCACTTATCGTGATTTATATGAAAATATTTCAAAACTGATAGAAGCTACAGCCATGAGTTATTTTTTTTTTTTGTATTTTACATGAAATTGCACACATTTTCATATATAAAACTTTATATAACGACTAATATAAAACAGATAAAATTACCAAAGTGAGAATTTCTGATTTTTTTGTATTTTAAATGAAATTTTAAAATGAAGGTAAATTTTATTACTAGATAAAACTTTATATAACGACTAATATAAAACATTTCAAAACTTAGAAGACAAATTTTTTTGACATGAAATTGAATTTTCTGATAAAACTTTATATAACAACTAATATAAAACAGTGCAAAAGTTACGACAAAGTTTTCTGAGATGGTCGACCATAAATTAATGAGATAAGGAAAAAGTTTTTTTCAAAAATTCACCATAAATTGAAATATTGTGCTAGAGACTTCCAATTTGTTTTAAAATGAAGGTAAATGATTGAATATTACTAGAATGTAAGAGTTTTAGCTTACAATTGTGTTTTTTTACCATTTCGGTCGAGTCAAAGTTGACTGAAGGTTGAAATTTTTTGTAGTCGACGTACGGTACGTCCGCTCATCACCCGACAGTCAATTTTAGTCGACTTACGATACGTCCAGTCGGCGTTTAAGGGTTAAAGAATTGTACTTATACCATCTGCATATAAGTGGTATTCATTTTTAACTTAGATTTCAGTACAGGCAGTCCTCAGTTATTGTCAGGGTTCCCGACGGTGTGACGATAACCAAAAATCAGTGATAACAGCGCTTATTGGCACCGATAGCCTTGTATTGACGCCAGTAACCGGATATCGGCACCAAAATTCCAGTTATGTTGTCACTAGATAAACGCTATAAAACTGGATTGCCGATAACTAAGGCTGCCATTAACTGGGGACTGCCTGTCTTGGCACCTCAGCTTAACAGATACCAGCTTGCTAGATTTTGTTTACTGGATGCATCAGCAAAAAGAAAAGCAAAAGATATTTTTGCTTGTCTGTGTTTGGTTTTGAAAGTAGAGTATGTTTCATTATTTTTTCTCACGTGCTGTAAGTTCTGACTGTAGTGCACAACTCCCTCAACTGTATTAGAATTTCTGCCATTTGGAAGAAAATCTAATACAGAGCAACTAGAGACCTTTGTTTGTCATCTTTCGGGTCTGCAGTAAATGGCAGAACTCTAATAACTGCTGTTTGGAGAAAATTTAAGTAAAAGACATGAATATTTACTCCATATCAACCTCCTTTGGTGAAAGAGAATGATCAATACATGATTTTGGAACAGATGTGAGAAATTATCAGTAGAATATGGCTTAATAGTAGTTACCCAGCTGTTTGGGAACTAGCTATTATTTTAGCTTTTTTTAAACCTGGCAAGAGTAGGTTTTAGCAGCAAATAACTGACCAGTTGCATTGATACCCTGCCTGTGCAAGATATCCTTTGTGGTTTTCAGTAAATGTAATTCTTCCATGTATATACACAGTCAGCTAGGGTTTGCAGTATGTAAAGCCACTCCAAGCTTGTCAAAGATTTTAGATGCTCTGCTAAATGCAGTACCTGTACTTATATTATATTAGCCACAGGAGCTTGAATCCTCACCAGTTCAGAGCCTTTTATTTGATGCTGGAGAGCTATTGCTGGACATTCTCTGCCAATCTTCTATCTTTCCCACCCTAATCATATTAGTGGGCAAACTGGACACAATGTCCTATCCCCAGAACCAGACCACCCCTGGAATCCATTGCCAGCTTTGCTGAATAGTTATGCTCTTGAGGTATCAGTGTGAATAATCCCAGTGATGTCCCTCAGGTCCAAACATAACCGGGTAGTTGATGATCCCACCACAGTTCCCACTATTAGCTTCAGATATAATGGTAAACCCCAGTCCCTGCTATGATACCTTTTCCTATTTATCAGGTCAAATAAATTTTACCAAAAATGGAAATATCCACAGGGCTTAATCCAGATTAATAAGTGACAGTATATTAAGGACTCTTGCACTCGAACTTGGGAGCAAATTACAGGGGTTCAAGAGCCCTCTCACCACTCCAAGGTGGTCCAAATTCAAGGTTGTCAGGAGGAGGGACTTAAAATGTATATACTGCCCATCAGTTTATGATAACCTTATTAGCTTTTTATAAGGGAGGAATTTTGCCAGTCTTATAATATAAGATTAGGTCCTTTGAAACCAGAAATTCCACTGGAATTAGGAGCCTATTGGTTGGCAGATCGTTAGAGCTAACAAGGGTTCATGAAAATGAACAGCCATGGTAATGTTATTTTTAGAGGTTTTGGAAATGAGGAGGAAGAGTGAGAAGGGGATCACATCAGCACTATATGAAGAGACAATTTAACCAGCAGCAGTGATAGGGTCAAGACAGGGGGGTATCAAAAGATTCCAAATTTCTATCTCTCAAATTAAATTTTACAAAATATTAGGAGATTTCTGAGCAGCATAATTAATAATAGCATCCACTTACAAAATGACTCTAAAAGGCCAGTAATTTAGCTTCTGCCATGATCCACATCAGTAGTCACCTAACAAGCCCTTAGCATGACCTCCTGAAGATAAATCCTCATAGCTCTCATTAGGTACAAGAGCAGGTCATCTTTACCCCTTAGTTGTACTGGCAATGAAAGGACAACAAAAGAGAGCAGGTGGATGGTGTGAAGGTGCATACTTGGTTTTAGCCATAAAACTTGGTATGTATATACAAATCCAGTACTGCACCAGTTCATGATGAGAGTAACTTAGCTAGGAAAGTGTGAAGGTGCATACTGGGTTTTGGCCAGAAAACTAGATATGTACAGTACATAATCCAATGCTGCACCAATTCTCAGCTTTTGCTGGTACCATGAAAAGCTAGTGGTGTTCTGTTAAGATTTTCAGACAGTTTTATTCGTTTAAACCTTTTTTATGGTTTTTCCATAAATACTATTCATTTAAACCTTTTTTATGGTTTTCCCATAAATACTATACAAGTAATGAAAAATGTACTTCTGGACCCTGTGATGACTTCACTCAATTGACATCTAGTTCTGACATTATTATTCATACTACAGTATAGTTGGTCAAAATCACTGTTCAGTATAAATGATTCCTTGATGCCATGCAATTAAGATACTTGTACATTTGGTAGAGAAATTGAAAATTGAAACAAAACAGAAGCAAGGAGCCAAATTAAAGCAGATCATTACGATATTCATAGATTAACTCTTTCACTTTACAGATGCCCCAATTGCAAGTAAATTATGGGATCATATGTGATGTTTTTCAGTCCTAACACTTAATAAAGGAAATAAGTGTGAACCTGCAAGAAGAGGGTGCAAATTATGATACTTGGATAAAATTCAGCATTCATGGAAAAGCATTCAAGGCCAGTTGTGACATTAGAAATATGAACATTTATTATTTATTATTTCTGAAAAGCCTCCAGATTGTGCAGATGTATATCAGCCTACTAACTGGAACAGTGAAAATTATAACAAACATATAACTTCCCAGAGGTTACCTAAGCATCTAATGTGGCTTGTAGCAACAGTAAAAGAGATGGATTATACTGTCATTATTTCCAGTTTGTCAGCTGCTTCCAAAGGAATGTGGATGCAACACAGAGGAGATAAATTACTCCCACTGGAATGTAGATGCAATACAGAGGAAAGATATTTCGGGGTTTGGTAAGAATGCTGTTCTTATCCATGGAAAACTAAGCATTCATTCTCATTTCCTTAGCCTGACCCGTAATGATTGTGAGATGATGGCTGGGATAAAGCCACTTTTAAACTTAAGATATGGAAAGATGAATTATTGGAAATTTGCCAAAAAAATGTATAGAAAGTACACAAAGTCCCCAAATCTTGATTATTCTGAATTTTGAGGAGGATCATGATACACCCTCCCACATAATTAGTGAGAGTCAGAAAATAGCATTCTGTCCACTCAAGCCAAAGCCTCTGCAATGTTGTAAGTGTTTTAAGTATGGCCATCATTCCACAGTATGTAAAAACGTGAAGATATGTGATGCTTGTTCATCTGAACATAGTGTATGCACCTTTACCCCAGGCTATTCTAATTGCACTTTGGGACCATGGGCCTGATGACAATAAAGGTCAGGAAGACCAAAATGAAGAAGCAACTCCTAAAATACTGACTGAACATTTAAGTGTAGGGTATATCTGAAAGCTTTAAGGCAAAGCAAAGTTATGTCATGGCACTGAAAACCAAAGATGTCCCAGATAAAGCCACTTTAAATTCTCAAAATTCTCACAAGTTCATTACACCATCTTGATCTGTAAAATATCAGGTTGGAGTAGAAATTCAATGCTCAGAAAAGGAAAAGACCCTTGTTCACATCGTAATATTGCCTGAACCTTCCTCTAGTGCTAGAAGCAGCTTTTTAACTTTAAATTCTCACAAGTTCATTACACCATTTTGATCTGTAAAATATCAGGTTGGAGTAGAAATTCAATGCTAAGAAAAGGAAAAGACCCTTGTTCACATTGTAATATTGCCTGAACCTTCCCCTAGTGCTAGAAGCAGCTTTTTACTGTCTGAGGCAACCCCTTTGCCTGAATTTTGGAAAGACTTCGCCAGTAGAGATCAACCAGAAGTATCTATTGCAGAAAAGGTTCCAACCATAAAAAGTCTCCCCATAATTGAAAATGAGAAAGAACTCATCTCTGTCTCCTGCAGGATGCAGTGCCAAGATAGTGATTTCTAACAGATATGACATTCTCTCTAAGAAATATGACATACTTTTTTTAAACACTAAATGAAACTGTGGTGCTGAGCCAGAAGTACAGATGACTCAAGTAAGATGAATTAAGAAAGCTGCTCTTGAGATCCAACCTTGTCTCAGCAAGTGAAAAAGAAAGATATCAAGAAAGGAAATGATAAGCTTAACATTTAAAGGCCATCTTTAAAATCTCAAGAAAAGTACAACAGACTGAGAACATTTAATGAAAATAAATCTATTAGAGATTGTTTTGGAAAAAAGTGCTTTGTGATGTTTTATGCAATTCCATTTTCCAGTGGAATTGTCAGGGTCATAGGGCATGATATGAAGAATTGAAGCTTTTCATTTATGACCATTCACCAGATTGGAAGTCTTGTATCTGTTCACTTTGATATTCCACCAACACAAGTAAATTTGCAAACCTTCTCTTCATAGCAGTGCAAATCAGCCTCAGGAAGAGGAGTACCATATGCTCACTTTACTTACCTTCTAATGATCCCTTTAGATGTGATGATGTTGTTGAGCTTATTAACCAGCTTCCTCAACAATTCCTCCTGTTTAGAAACATGAATAGTGGACATTCATTTTGGGAAGATTTTTAGCCAGCTGAAAAGGAAAATGAAAATATTTGGTTACTTAACACTGCTGACGGGGGCATTGTCAAGTATTAATCTCATGATTAAGAGCTCAAATTGCTGTGCTCACTTTAGCTGGAGTACTTTGGATGATTGACATACAAATACTCATTTACCTATTGTAATCAATATTAATGATTGTCCACTGATGTAAAGATCACCAAGATGGTACCTAGATTAGATTGTCCACAGATGTAAAGATCACCAAGATGGTGCGTAGACAAAGTAGACTGGCTGAAATTGGGAAAACTCACTGCAATAGGTGGAGATGTCAAAGAATTTCAAGCTGTAGGCAATGCCATTGATTTACTCAATGGTATTTTGCAAATACAACTTTGGATAGATTACAATACAGACTTGGCAGATATGAATGGCTTCTAGTTTTCTATGAACCAGACTTATGATTCACTTTTGTCACATCTTGACGCTGATATTTACTTCAAAGGTCACCAGACCCATTGTGTAGAAGGAATAATTTTTGGATTGATAATTGACCACAGACTAACAAGGGTAACTGATTTAAAAATGTTGAAAGTGACATGTCTTGGAGTAATGAATGTGTTAAGGGTTCTGGTACAAATTCCTAGGGGTACAGACCATCAAACATTTCTGAAAATGTACAAAGTGTTTGTGCTGTCAGAGTTGTCATGGATGTGAAATATACTCATCAATAACTCCAAACAGATTAAAAGACTTGAACTTACTACATCATGTGTGCATTAGGCTAGCTGCAGAACCTTTCAGGACTTCTCAAATTCTTGGTCTCTTAGTTAATGCAGGAGAAGTTCCTTTGTAGCTACTGTACATTGCCTATCATCTATTGTTGGCAGCAGGTGCAGACTGCAGTTTCAAACTCTCCGAATATCACAGTTGATGACAAGGAAAACTGCTCCAGATATTATATAGCTCACTCTTTTGTCCTCAGTCATATGGTTTTAGAGCAAAAAAAAAATATTGGTAAGTTTTAATCTCTTTAGGAATGGAGTTCTTCCCTGTAAAGGACCAAAAATCATCCTTGGAAACAACCCATAAGTTTCATATTTTATAGATATTTCAGTGATAGTAAAAGGAATTTGGTTGAAGAGGATGTGCATTTAATTTTTATAGAACAGGCTGAAGAGCATAGAGCATATTGCTCTAAATCTACTAAGTAATGGTGTTGGATTTGGAGTTTTCAGCAAGGAGTTTCATTGCAAGAGTGTACAACCTCTAGAAACCATTGTTTTTATTGCAGAATTTTACAGAATTTTAGTAACTATAAATTTGCTACTTTAAAGCAAAGTCATTTCACCATTTTTTGTGACCTGCAATGTGTTATATAGCAATGGAAACCATCAACTTGACTAATTCTTTGGTTTACAACATTTTAATGTTTTTACACTGTAAAATGTAGAAGAATATAGACTTCGTCAGGTTCCAGCTCGTATCGGCGTGTTTGGAAATGAAATAGACAAATTTGGTCAGCAAAGAGCAGCTGAATTACTTCCAAGATATCCTTTTATGTAGAATTATTTTTATCCTCTTTTCAGAACAGTTTCCAATGAATATCACTAGTAATGGGATGATACAAGGGCCAGAAGATGGCGGTAACAAGAGATGTATCTCTACAGGAATGGAAATATGCTCAGAAAGTTCTGAGACATGGTTATGTAGATTATTTATAGGGCATACTCATTTAATGCATAAGCATTTGCTGGCCAGTCATCATGCGATAACTGATAGCCTTGATTGTGAGGACTTTGCTAGCTGAATACTGCAGTCATGGCAGTCTAGGAAATCAACACTTTCAGATGCTTGTGGTGGAGGTGGCAGTACATTCCTACCAGGACTGTTAAAGTGGGTTTTTTTTATCTAGTGGTATTTTAGATTCACTTCTGAAGCTGGACTTCTTCAAAACATTTAGTTTAGCTTACTATTTTATGGTTACATCAGTAGCTTTTTCATGTCTTTTTTTTTTTTTTAGCAAATGTTATTGATGTCAATGACCATTGATGCCAGAGAACTTTTTGTCAGTCAAATCAAATCAGTCCTCAAAAGTTTTAAATTTTATAATCAGGAATTCCCTGGTTAATGGCGGTGCTTCTGTTCTCAGCCGAGCGGTGATAACCGAAAATCATCATTAACCAGAACATCACAATAGTTATGGTAAATGGTGTTTATGATGCCGTAAGCATTGATAAACCACTTAACCCTTAAACGCTGAGCCTCTATTTACAAAAATGTCTCCCGTATGCGGCGTTCTGTGAGTTAGCGCCGAAGCGGAAAAAACTTTTTCAAAAAATCACAGCACGCTTAGTTTTTAAGATTAAGAGTTCATTTTTGGCTCCTTTTTGTCATTGCCTGAAGTTTAGTATGCAACCATCAGAAATGAAAAAAAGTATCATTATCATATATAAATATTGGAATATATGACAGCAAAAAAAAAACATATAATTGTATACAAATCACACTGTAAGCACAACTGTTAAAGCTAATGAGTTAATTTTTTTAGTTGTATTGTACACTAAATTGCGATGATTTTGGTATATAACAAATTGTAAACCGATCAAAGCAACACAGAGAAAATATTATCATAAAATGATGCATGAATTAAGTAACAGCGGACGTAAAAAAATGTTTTTTTCAAAAATTCACCATAAATCAAAATATTGTGCTAGAGACTTCCTGTTTGTTGAAAAATTAAGCTAATTGATTGAATATTACTAGACTGTAAGTGTTTTAGCTTACAATTGCAGTTTTCGACCATTTCGATCGAGTTAAAGTTGACCGAAAGTCAAATTTTTTCTATTTATCGTGATTTATATGAAAATATTTCAAAACTGATAAAAGCTACAACCATGAGTTATTTTCTGTTGTATTGTACATGAAATTGCACACATTTTCATAATATAAAACTTTATGTAACGACTAATATAAAACGGTGCAAATATTACGACGAGACGAAAGAATTTCTGAGATGTTCGGCCGAGTTACTGCGCAGAGCGTAAGGAAAATGTTTTTCAAAAAATTCACCATAAATTGAAATATTGTGCTAGAGACTTGCAATTTATTGCAAAATGAAGGTAAACGATTGAATATTACTAAATGTAAGAGTTTTAGCTTACAATTGCATTTTTTTACCATTTCGGTCAAGTTAAAGTTGACCGAAGGTTGAAATTTTGGCAGTTATCGTGATTTATGTGAAAATATTTCAAAACTGATAAAAGCTACAACCATGAGCTATCTTCTGTTGTATTCTACATGAAATTGCGCACATTTTCATATATAAAAGTTTATGAAACGACTAATGTAAACGATGCAAACATTACGACAACATGACGAAAGAATTTCTGAGATGTTCGCCAAGTTACACGCAGAGCGTAAGGAAAAAGTTTTTTTAGAAATTCACCATAAATCGAAATATTGTGCTAGAGACTTCCAGTTTGTTGCAAAATGAAGGTACATGATTGAATATTACCAGAATGTAAGAGTTTTAGCTTATAATTGCATTTTTACCATTTCAGTCGAGTTAAAGTTGACCCGAAGCTTGAAATTTTGGCAGTTATCGTGATTTATGTGAAAATATTTCAAAACTGATAAAAGCTACAACCATGAGTTATTTTCTGTTGTATTCTACATGAAATTGCGCACATTTCCATATATAAAACTTTATGTAACGACTAATATAAAACAGTGCAAACATTACGACAACGTGATTTAAAGAATTTCTGGCGCGACGTAAGGAAAAAGTTTTTCAAAAAATTTCACCATAAATCGAAATATTGTGCTAGAGACTTCCAATTGGTTGCAAAATGAAGGTAAATGATTGAATATTACTAGAATGTAAGAGTTTTAGCTTATAATTGCGTTTTTGACCATTTCGGTCGAGTCAAAGTTGACGAAGGTTGAAATTTTGGCAGTTATCGTGATTTATATGAAAATATTTCAAAACTGATGAAAGCTACAACCATGACTTATTTTCTGTTGTATTGTACATGAAATTGCGCACATTTTCATATATAAAACTTTATGTAATGGCTAATATAGAACAGTGCAAAAATGACGACAAAATGATGAAAGAATTTCTGAAATTTTTGGCCGAGTTACTGCGCCGACATAAGAAAAAGTTTTTTCAAAATTCACCATAAATCGAAATATTGTGCTAGAGACTTCCAATTTGTTGCAAAATGAAGGTACATGATTGAATATTACTAGAATGTAAGAGTTTTAGCTTACAATTGCGTTTTTCGACCATTTAGGTCGAGTCAAATTTGACCGAAGGTTGAAATTTTTTTGTAGTCGACGTACAGTACGTCCACTTGGCACCCAACAGACAATTTTAGTCGACGTATGATACGTCCAGTAGGCGTTTAAGGGTTAATGGCAGCATTAACCAGTTATCAGCACCAATAAACCACTTATCGACTCCGATAAACCGCTTGTCGGTGGTGAAGATCACTTACCAATGCCGGTAAATCGCTTAACGATGCAGATCAATTGCTTACCAACGCCGATAAACCGCTTACTACCCCTAAAAATCACCTGACAACACCGATAAACCGCTTACTAGTGACAAAATCGTTTAATGACACCAATAAACCACTTACCGACACAGATAACCAGCTCACAGGCGCCAAAAATCACTTACCAGTGTCAAAAATCTGGTTAACGACGTTGTTAGCCCCAAGCGTCATAAAACCAAAACGCTGCTAACCAATGCCACTAGCAAGTGGGAACTGCCTGTATTATTGACATTGACCTTGGATGTTATGATGCCAGATCATTTCTCTGTTTTGTATAAGTAACTTACCCAGTAATTATATAGCTATTAGTTTCACTTGTTTTGCAGCTTAAAATTTTGAAATCGCAGGTCGCATTAGTTTGTTTTGGGCCAGGTGACATGCCCTGCCCACTTTCGAGGGAAAAAGAGGAACAACTTAGCAAAGAGCTCAATATGTTTCTGCCAGCTGAAGTCCAGTGGTTGGCAGCAGCTTTGATTTTGAAATTCATACTTTCCTGGTTATTGTTTCGTCAGCAATTGGTGAAATATTCTTTTCTTGGTAGCCTTGCAGCATATTTAGTTAGTGATAGGTTGTCTTTATTGAAACCGTACCAGCAGATTACAACTTTTTTCCTGATTTGGACTTGTTTTTTTGGATTTTTTACAATGTCTGACTAGTGCTTATAGCTTTAGATATTGCAGCAAAGGCTGCAATACATGCCTAACTAAAGAATCATATGACTCATACACAATATGTATAGACTGTAGGGGGCAGACATGCTCTGTTGATTGGAGATGCTCAGAATGTGTTGATTGAGACATTAAAAAGTGGAAGACTTTAGATTCTTACTTAAAGAAACTCTCTAGATTCTCACTTAAAGAAACTCTCTAGGGACAAGAAAAGGAAAACAACTGCTAGGGAAAATAGTAAGTCATTAGTTAGTCAGGAATCATCTGCTGCTAATTCTGATTTTAATGTTTTTTTAATTTCAGTGAACCCAATTTCAACCCTCTAACTATGCAAACTTCTTTTACCCAGCTCTCACGTTTCCGAATCCAACCCTGTGGCCAGCCTCGAGTCGAAAATCGACAAGAAGTTTGAGCTGATAGTGGAGTCTGCCTCACAGTTAGCGTTGTCAGTGAAAGTGCTTATAGGTAAGCAATGTGATTCAGAGTGCCCGTTAGTGCCCAGAGCTAGTGAAGTGTTGGTGGAGGAGGTGGCTGTTCATCCCGCCAATTCTCCTAGGCTAGAGTCCCTGGCATACTCCCCAAAATCTGGGAGGAGTCAAACTGGTAGCCTGAGGGAGGTCGGTTGGGTCTGCCCACAAGCAGTCTCCCCCTCGGTTCAGCCTGCTGACATATCCCAGGCTGCTACCAAGAGCTGTTGGAAAGGTCCCTCAGTGGATGTTCATTGTATGTCGTCTAGTTCTGGTGAGTTAAGTCCCAGGCATCAATGGTGTTTCGCTGACAAGTCAAGCCCTTTGAAAAGGCATGCAGTAGAAGTGTCAAACTCTTCTCCAGTGCCTTCTAAGAAGAGTAAAGATCCCGAGCTCCCATCATGCAGTCACTGGGACAGCCCGGAGTGTTTTTCCTCAAGTAACTTCTGGGCAGAAGATATGCTTTCTGCGACAAAACGTCAAGCTTCCCGTAAGCGCTCTTCATCTTCTAGAAGAACCTCTTCTAAAGGAACGTCGTCAAGCACCTGAGCGCCCAGCAGTGTTGGAACTTCCTTTGGAAGTTGAACGCCCAGTAGCTTCAAAGCGCCAGATAGCGCCAGAACCCCCAGCGGCTCAAGTACGTGAGGTAGCGCCCGAGCTCCCAGTAGATGTGTGCTCGTTAGCACATGAATTCCCAAGTGCTCTGTCGTGTTCTTTGGTGCCTGAATTCCTCAAGGTGTCCACGCTTCTTGTAGCTACTGTCCTCCCAGTGGTTTCAGAGCGCCCATTGGCGGCCGCATGTCAACCTTTGCAACGTACTTCTTCAGTCATTGCCCCTGCTTCTTCTATGTTGATCGGAGTTTCGTCTCTTCCTCACCCAGAGCCATCAACTGCAAGGTGCCTCTTAGTACTCCGGCTCCTACAGTTGTCCTGGACCCTATTCAGAATAAGCTAGATAGCATTTTGAGCTTGCTCAAGAAGGCTCCCCTGCCTTCCCAGACTCCAGCTGGTTTGTTATTGTTTCCTGTCCTCTGTCCTCTTTTTAACGACAGGTTGTTGATATATAGGGGTTTTGTTGAAGGATATTGTGTGGAACTAAAAATTTTTGTTCAGTGACAGGTTTTGTGAAGCATTTTTCCCTTGACAAAATGCATATGCCTCCTTGTTTTAGATTCCTGAACTGGTTTTGATTTTTCAATTATTTTTCGAGATATGAATTTTTTTTTTTTTTTTTTAATGAAATTTTTCCTAGCTTCTTTTCACAGAAACTCAAAATATTAAAATCGCCTTCCTCTCCTGCCTTGGCTTTTTAAGGAGTGAGATGCATTTTAAAGGCTAAAACTTATGATCAAAGTCTCAAAGACGTCCAGTTTTAATTTTTATTTTTGCCTTGAAGTTACCTAAACTGGTATTCTCTTCTTCAGCAAAAAGGCTCTAGGGCATCATGTTGCTTTGCACACTTTAGGATAGTTAAATGCATCCTGAATTACTTTTTACATTCACAATTAGACCAAGGTTCATCAAGTTTGCCTTCAGATTTTTATTTTCCAGCCTCCCTTTAAAATATCTTTGGATTTTGTGACGAGAGGCGTTTGAGTTACCACTTCTATGCCATTCCCTCTATGGCACTAATTTCTTGCTCCTTCCTGGTCGTTTCTGCCTCCTTCCCAGGGGCGACGTTCTTCTGCTTGGAAGGCTGATAGTCGGCGCTCGGTATGACCCATGGCTAGGGTGCCGATTTTATTGACATTATACATTTCTTTTTTCGGCAAAAACTATACCAGAAAATCATTTTTTCTGGTTTTTATGGGTATATAGTTATTGTTACATTTTAGCTCATCTTTTAGTTAAAAATAGAATTTTTTTCAGCAAATGTAAAGTATTTGGCGGCCGATCCCCTTAACAGCATATGCCTCCTTGTTAAGATTCCTGACTTTCCTAGACTGGCCTTCCTCTCCTGCCTTGGCTTTTTTGATCAAGTCTCAGTGCTCTAAACTGGTACTCTCTTCTTCAGGAAAAAGATTGAAGAGTAGGATTTAGTTCCTTCAGTTTTCCTCCCTTTAGGCTTTTTATGCAGTGAGTTACCACTTCCCACAGGCGATTCTAATGACTGGCTAGGAAAATTCTTTCCTGTATTGATAGAGTAATCAGAGATAGTTCTTAAGATTAGAGATTGTTCTAGCAGACTGATTTAATACTTTGGGCATTTTAAAGAAGAGAGAACTGTGATATTCATTTACATCTAAGAGAGTGACTCCTTCACAGAGATCAGGACTCCTTTTCTCTCCCTTGGATTGGCTGCACCTTTTTTGTCAAGCTATTGTCCTGGGTATAGCTTTTGATCTTCAGAAAAAGAGTACCCAAGGTCTTCTTTCCCAATCATTGAGACGCCCTAAGGAAACACCCGCTTTTGCTTCAAGATCCACGACACCACTGCAGATGCATCCCTTTCGGAGCAGCAGACCCAGGTCATATGCTAGACCAAGATCTAACGCACGTTTTATGCAACGCTCCATTAAAAAGTCCACCTCTAGATCTTCCTCCAGGTTGTGAGGACAGAGTCCTCCATACTCAAGTAGGAGCAAGGCTCCTTCTCTGTTGGGAGCGTTGGGAGAAGAAGGGAGCAGAACCCTGGATAATCTCTGTCCTGAAGGAGGGCTACACCATACCCTTCGTGCAGAAATCTCCTTTAGTCAACATGCCTGTCGCATTGACAGCTTACTTGCCAGTCTCAAAGAGGTTTGCAAGAATTCACATCTCTCATCAAGAAAGAAGCCATAGAGATGGTAGAGGACATTCATTCTTCAGGGTTCTACAACCAAGTGTTCGTAGTCCTCAAGTCATCAGGAGGCTGGAGACCTGTAATAGATGTCAGCGCCATGAATGTCTTTGTACAAAAGACTAAAATTCAAAATGGAAACAAATCAAACAGTTCTAGCATCCATTCGCCAGGGAGACTGGATGGCGTCCATAGACATGCAGGATGCGTACTTTCACGTATCGATCCATCCAGACTCGAGGAAGTACCTCAGGTTTGTTTTTGAAGGCAAGGTGTTCCAGTTTTGGGCCCTGTGTTTCGGCCTTTCAACGGCCCCCCCCAGGTTTTCACCAGAGTGCTGGCTCCTCTTGTGAAGTGGCTTCATCTGACGGGAATCAGGATACAGCAACCCTCTACCTCGATGATTGGCTGCTGCATTCTCAATCGAGAGAACAATGTACGGAGGACCTTCAGAGAACCCTTCTCCTTGCTCAGGGTATTTGGGCCTCCTCATAAACATGAAGAAATCACAGCTGACTCCTTCTCAGGAGATTCATTTTTTAGGACATTATTTAGGAACGAAGACAAACCTTTGGGATTTTCAGGTTTTCCCAGTTTCGAAGAGAGTAGAAACTTGCCTGAAGACAGTAAACGAGATCTTGACTCCAGACAGTTGTTCAGCCAATAGATGGATGAGCCTTCTGGGCACCTTGTTGTCCATGGAGCAGTTCATCTCTCTGGGCAAGCTCCACATGAGACTTCTACAGTATTACCCAAGAGTCAGCTGGAACAGGAAGAGTCTCCCAGATACGTTCGTATTTCCAGTAACATCAGAAATAAAGGAAGACCTGCGCTGGTGGAGTTGCGAAAGATGAGCGATGGAAGGCAAGTCCCTCTGAGCCCCAACCTAGAGTTCTTCTCAGATGCATCAGATCTAGGCTGGGTAGCTCTTCTAGGGAGCAAAGAAGTCTCAGGAACTTGGTCCTGGGAACAGAGATCCTGGCATATAAATGTAAAAGAACTAAAGGTGATACACCTGCACCTGCAATTCTTCACCTCAGAGGCATGGGCGACGGATGCCATGTTACAGGACTGGTCCATTTAGTATAGTGAGACAAGTATTAAACAAATTTCAGTCACACCAAAATGTATCAACGATTTTGATAGCCACATTTTGGCCAGATCTGCTCAAACTTCTCTCAGACTTCCCAAGACTGTTGCCTCAAAAGCAGCAGCTACTCAGACAACTGCACTTCAGGCAGTTTCATCAAAACCTGTATACTCTGGCCCTGACAGGTTACAAACTGTCAGGAGATTGCTCAGAAAGAAGGGCTTTTCAAAAGCGGCTTCAGACTTTATTGCCCAATGTAGAAGGCAATCTTCAGAAAAGATCTATCAGGCAAATTGGATGATCTTCAGGACATGGTGTAGAAGACGTAGTGTTTCCTCTACTAAGACCTCTATAGCAGAAGTAGTGGATTTTCTGCTATATTTAAGAACTACTAAAAGTCTCTCCGCTTCCACTATTAAGGGATACAGAGCCATGTTAAGCTCTGTCTTGGCACAGAGGAAGAGATTTGTCCTCCAACCAGGATTTGTCAGACCCCATCAAGTCCTTCGACTCAGTCAAATGGAAGACAACGACCCTAGTCTCCTGGAACTTAGACATAGTTCTTAGATGGTTATCCAGTCCCCATTTTGAGCCCATGCAGTCTATCTCTCTTTGAGACCTTGCCAGAAAGACACTTTTCCTGGTCGCGTTAGCTACAGCACAAAGGGCCGATGAGATACATGATTTCGATAAAAGAGTCTGCTTTTCCCAAGGTAATGCGGTATGCTCCTTTTCCCTGGGGTTCTTGGCAAAGAATGAGACACCATCGAAACCATGGCCACGTTCTTTTAAAATTAAGAGCTTGTCTGATATACTGGGTCCAGCTGAAGAGGAGAGGACTCCCTGTCCTGTGAGGGCCCGTAAGCATTACCTTCACAGAATGAAGGCAGTTCATGGGACTTAGAGCAGTCTTTGGTGTTCAGTAAAAAAATCCCTCACGCCCTCTGTCTAAGAATGCACTTTCTCAGAGATCTTATATCTGAAGCACTCTCCATGGTTGGAGGAGAGCTTTTTTCCTCAAGTAAAGTGAAAGCTCATGAAATAAGGGCAGTTGCTACTTCGTTAGCGTTCAAAAAAATTTATCCCTCGCTTATATCTTGCAATCAACTTTTTGGAAGTGTACGTCAGTGTTTGCTTCACATTACTTACATGATATAGAAACAGTTTATGATGAGTGCAGTGCCTTGGGTCCGTCTTATGCGGCTGGCATGGCGTTGGGGGAGGAAACATAGGAGACAGTATTCCTTCCTATCATCTCCTCACCTTGCATAGGGTGTTGAGTTCTAGGGAAGCCTGGGAGTACAGTACTGTGTACTTGAAATAAATAGTTGGGTATTGGTGTCTTTTTATATTGTTTGGTGGTTTTGGTGACTGTATATTTGTTTTGGTTATTTTGTACTTTACTGCGCCCTGGGCAGGGGCAACTTGTATTTTTGCTAGCCATCGGAATTGGTCCATTGCTTCAAAGTACCCACTAAAGTAATAGGTGCCCCAGGCTATACTGCCTCCCCTCTACACAATAAGATGAGCTCCAACCAGTGGCAGTATCTACCTGCAACAGCTCTCTTATCAGGCAAGGAAACAACAAACATTGATTCAATGTTAGCAAAATTTTATATTCTTAAATTCATTATCTTTACTAATGTTTTGGGGGTAGATATGTCCATGCTTCCCATCTCCTGTCAATGTAGGTAAGTTACCTATATAAAAAAATACATTTTTATGATAAAATAAAGTTTTATATATACTTACCCAGTAATTACATGATCAGAGCCCTCCCTCCTCCCCTCACATGGACATAGGGGCATAAACAAATTGAGCTCTTTGCCAAGTTGTTCCTTTCTTTCCTCCCAAAAGTGGGCGGGGCATGTCACCTACCCCAAAACAAATTAGGGTGACCTGCGAATTTCAAAATTTTAAGCTGCAAACAAGTGAAACCAATAGCTATGTAATTACTGGTTAAGTATATATAAAACTTTTTTTTATTATATAAAAATGCCATTTTTTGTAGTATGCTGTAGCAATCTTGTCAGTAAGTTCTCTTCACAGTTTAGCATCCCATTTTCATTTTTATTTTATTGGCCTTAAGGCAAATTATTCTTATTTAATAATGGTTAGAATGTATGATAGTGTTAAAATGTAAGAATTCTTAATGATGTAGATTGTCATTTCAAATCTCACATATATCATTACTAAATACTGTATAACAAAAACAGCAATCAGTTTTTTAGGATTGAATGAAATTTACATCTGTTATATAAGTAAATGTATTTCAGTTTACCTGGAATTTTGGAAATATAAAAAAATTATTTCAGAATTTCTTTTCAGGTCAACAGCATTAGCAGTAACTTTGCTCTCAGCAAGAATTGGAGCAATAGTAGGCAATATTGTGTTTGGGACGTTAATTGATGTTCATTGTGCTATTCCTATGTTTTTGGTTGCTATCCTTTTGATTGGTAAGTTATAGTTTTTGTTGATGTGTAATTTTTGTATACAAACTCATCATATGATTTGGTCAAGTTCATGGGCATAAAATTTTCCCAGATTCTTGAGTTGTTCTGAAAAATAAAATGGCAATTGGATATTACTTCACCGGTATGGGTAGGTTCTCATCCTCTGTGTTGTCTGAGCCATAAGAAGGGAGATGTTAGTGAGGATGGAAGGCAGGAACTCACATTTTAAGTAAAGGTCCTATAAGAAAAATTAATTTTGTCCATATAATTTTGTCAATTTTGGTTTTATGTGGGAGGTTCAATCCACTAAAAATACCAGACTGGCTATGTAAGACCTGTATAATATGCCTGAAAGTCTCTTGAAATTGGTCTCAAGCATCAGAACCTATATATTTCCATGTCAAAAGGCACTCTGCTCCAAAAGAGAAGGCCTGATTTACAAAAAAAAATTATACAAGTTTGTAAGTGTGTTGCCTGAGTAGTATGCCCACCTGTCACTTCAAACCCATGAGGAATGCTATGAGTCAGAAAACTCCTGCTGTCAAAGGGAATGCCTCAGAGCCATTGTCATAAGGGAGAGCACTTATGCATGATGAGTAATATAGAGGCAGTTAATGCCAAAGAGTAAATGTTATAGAGAATGCCTTAATGGATAAGAAAGGAATCAACAAAGTGATGACAGGGATGAAGTCCAAAACATTGACCATCTGTCCCACAGCCACCACAGGACCCAGTAGTACAAGTACAGTTGCATGTGTGTTACATCCCTGCAGTAAAGGGTTGCAAACTTGCATACATACCATGAAAACTGTATCAGTATCAAAATAAAATTTAACCACTAAAAAAGTTTTGATCTATTGGAAAAGCACTGTAACTTGTGCTACTTTGCCATCCATCATTTCCTGTCCATGAGAATATTTGCATCAGAAAGGGGTAGTATCTATAATTATTTGCATCTTAACATATCCTTAAACTTTAAATGTCTATAAATATTTTTTTTTCATGGTTTTCTGGAGATACCAACCTCTCTGCTAGGGGAAAATGAGGAATTTCACTAGTACTGGTGTGATATTAATGATGGAAAGTTCCATCACTCTCAAAGGCTGCAATAGTTTGGGACAAGCTGTTAAATGATTAAGGCAAGGTCAGTTTTGAGAACCAACCCATTGATTTCCAGTGTGTTGATCACTAACTTGTCTTATAGTCACAAAACATCATGAGTATAAGAAAGCCAGAAAAGCCTGAACTAATAGATTGAATGGAAATCTTGAAGTAATCCTAAAACATATCTACGCACTGCAAGATTCTGAAATTTATAAATAAGTGCCTTATGATTTACTAAATTGAAAGCAGCACTAAAATCTATTTGAATTACTCTGCACTCAAAACCCTTATCAAGGTTCTCTTGCAAATGGCTTGTCAAATTTATGCATATTGACTATCAGCTAACAGTCCTCTAGATTCCATGTACTTATATAGTGGCTTAAAAATAAGTTTTTCAGCAACTTGGGAGAGCACAGGGAGAATAGAAATTGACCTGTAGTTACTGCAGTCTGCAGATATGCTACTCTTTGGAACAGGCACTGTATTACTAAGCTTGCACTCATCCGCAAAGACACTACGTTGACATCAAGTTCTATAGAATCTACTGATCTTAGGAGACAAAACACTAGAAACTTTTTTAAAAAACAAAGGGAAGAAACCATCAGGATCTTCTCCACCCCAGCTATCAAGATTATCCAGAGTTTTCTTAACATCGTTAGAGCGAAATGCACATTTTGTAAGAATATGTTCAGGGTGACAAGTATCAGGGAGAGGGACATCCCCAGGTGATTGCTTAGCTTCAAAAGCTTGATGAAGCAGTTCAGCCTTTTCCGTAGGGCCAGTAACCAACCTACCATTGTCTGTTAGTTGAGGTGGAATGGAAGACGACCCTGACCCAAAGATTGATGGTGCCAATTTGGTCCACCACAGATGAGGCTGAGTTTCCTTCAAGTTTCCTCTTCAAGGAATTATTGTAATTTCTCTTGGCTGTATGGTAAGTTCTATTCGCAGCATGGTGAGACTCAACAAAAACACTGTAATTTTCATTTGAATGATTTCATCTCCATGTGTTGAATTTGGTATGTTTGTCATGGTATGCTCATCTACATGTATCATCAAACCATGGCTGGTCATTTGTCTTGAATTTGATGGCCTTTCTAGGGACATATCTTATTAAAGTAGCCATCCACATTTCATTTGACTTCTTTGGGATCAGGGTCTGATATAGCATCTGAAATATTAAGTGCCTGACAAGCTTCAATAATGAGATCCCAGTTGGCTCAAGATTTCAGCCAGACCTTTTTGCCAAGTGTGGCATTAGGAATACAGTATATACCGATTGACAGATATGTGCAATGACCAGGAGTGCCTGTATATTCACAGACCTTGGTCTGGGCAATAGCTGGAACATCTGTGAATATGAGAAAAGTTGATGCCAACCACATCTTGTGTTTCAAGGGAGTCACCCATCCAAGTACTGACCAGACCCAACATTGCTTAACTTCGCTGATTGGACGAGATGTGGTGCTTTCAACTTGGTATATTCAAGGAATGAACAATACAATGTATCTTTTAATATGAGGGAATTTGAATCAACCTTGAGTAAGTGTAGTGAATCAGCTCTTGGACTGGATGATATAACATATTCAGTGATAAAGCATACCTCCGAAAATACCAGATTTCTGAGCTCGGCCCCGTGTCACCCGGTGAAATTCCATTCTTACTTGAATTTCTAGGTATAAATATTGCTAAATATACCAGAGAAAAAAGCTTAGAGGAATGCTGGAGTTACTAGCCCCAGATTGAGCACCTTCGATGAAGATGTCGGTATAACCAAGGGTGAGTGAAGGAATCACAACCACAGAGCCACACTCGATAGACATCCCCATGTCAATATCCCGAGAAGAGTGAGGGGCCGTACCAGCGCCCGCGCTCCCCAGCCCGCCACGCGGCGACTCCAGCGCCATCTGAACTCATTCCATTTCTAGCACTTGATTTTTGCGCTACGGTGTTTGGTTAGCCTGTGTTTTTTCGGCTTATTTTGTATTTTTGCCATGGCGTCGAGCAGCTTCACCATGTCCAAGTTAAGTACCATCTTCTTTTGGGGTTGTCTTATAGTTTGTTGGCTGTCTTAGCCCGTAATTGTTATTATTCGTGGCTTTGTTATGGCCTTCTGGCGTCCCCAGCCAACCATGTTGTCCATGAGGTTTACCCACTCGGCTTGTTCTGTTTGGGTTTTTCCTGGTCGGCTCATGCCTTTGCTTCCCCATAGGTCTCATCCTGGTGGTTTTCTAAGTGGGATTTTTCGGTATCATTTTAACGAAAATGATTTGATCCGTTCCTTAAGGTTCCCGCATCGGGTTCCGTTTGTTCCGCTTAGTTTTCTCACCGGGATGTTTCCTCTTGGACATTTTAGTTAATGATTGTATTTTTATTCATTATTTTTTTGGCTGATGCTCGACATCATGCTACCTCTGCGTTGTCCTATTCCGTGGGGACGTCAGGCTCATCCTGTCGCTTCCTTCGGTTAGGCTACGCACCAAACACTGGTATATTTTTATATTTTTATTTTGTTTATTTCACACACACTTGGTGATTTATTTGGTTATTTTGTCACAGCCTAGTGTACGTTAGGCTTTTATTATTCTTGACCTCCTCCTCCCTTCCCTTGAGTTAGGTTAAGTGAGAGGTTTGGGTCAGCTGGTTAAGGGATTTCTGTTGTCGTGCCTTCCTGTCTGTTGTTTGGGTGTGGAGTGAGTCCCCATTCTCCTCCCTCTTCTTTTCGAAGGGGTTGAGCTCTGCTATGGGTATTTCTCCTCCACGAAGCGTTATTCCTCTCTTACGTTTGGCTCTGGTGGGTCTTCGACTCGGAAATTCTCTCCCTGTTGTTCCCTTTTCTCTCCTTTCCCTTCTCTTCCCCCTCCCTTTTTTCATAGGCTACGTCTATGTTTTTAGGTGAGAATACAGAGGTCTTGGTCATTCTTCCCCCTAGGTGTAGGCCATGATTTTTGGTACCATGCAGTTGAGCAGGTGAGTTTCTCCCCAGTCTCCTGTTCGCCTCTGCTCTGGCCTACTACCTTCCCTGTCCACTTCCACCCCCCCCCTCCCCTACCCTGTTTTGGGTCCAGCTTCTCGTCATCTTCTCTTGTGGGTGATGTCGGTGTCCGACTCTCACCCCATGTAGTGAATCTTTCTGGTTGAGGGATTCGCTCCCTCCCAGAGAGCTGGTTCCAGGTGACTCAAAGCTGGGCTCAATGTTTCGTTCACCCGCTCTCCTTCGATCGAGCAGGTTCCTCGAACATCTCAGGGTTTTTCTTCTCCCCTTGTTCTTTGTTCGCTCCGGCGTTCGAGATACTTTATAGTTGGGTTGACTGGCGCTTACATCTGCCCCGTGGATCGTGGTGTTTGGCAGCCTCACCCTTCTTTTGGTTCTCTTCGATAAGGTCCTGAGATCTCCGGTGTGGGTGGTTCGGACTCGGGGAACGTAGTTTTATATTGTCTGTTAACCAATTATGTTACCATCTTATTGTGTTTTGTTTCCCGGCTCATCCCGCCTGGGGACTAGTGTGTGTTTATTTATGTCCCGGTTTACCCCGCCGATAGATGTTTATTAGTTTGAATTTCCCGGTTCACCCGCCCGTTGAGCGGAAATTTATTTATTATTATTATTTATGATGGTCATAGAGTCCGGTGATTTCACCCTGGTTTTAGCAGTTCTGTTCCCGGCATTTCTCGCGGGTGAAGGTCCCGTCGATTCGCCCCTCGTTCCGCCGGTTTACTCCGGCAGTCGGCGAGTTTATACCCAGCTTACCTTAAATTAAGTTACTTTTTAGTAGGCCCGTCTCTGACGAGGTTTTTCATTCGCGGAGTACTCCGGCGGTTTACTGAAATACCCTTTGCCTACTTAGATTAAGTTTCTTAGAAAGGTAAGCTCATTTACTGTTTTCACTTACAGACTGTTCGCTGTGAGGAGCCTTTTAGGTGTTCCGCCACTCTTCAGCAACCCTATGGCCATGTGGTGTGTCGGACCCACGCTGGTTGTGCGGTCCGACTGGATGATCTGATCGTGTGGCACCCGGAGGGCTGCGAGGTGTGCTTTTGCTCTTTGCGGTGCACCCAGGACGAGTCGGTAAGCTATTTGCTTTCCACCCGTATGTTAATTCTGCCTTCCATATTGCAATGTTTTGCGATATTTTGTAATTTATTTAGGTATTTCTTAGCCTCCCTTTGACTCACCCCCTTTTTTCAGGCTGGCGAGTCCTCGAAAAAGAGGCTCTTGAGTCCCTCCGAGCTTGGGTGGCTGGGTTTGGGAGGAACGTTCCGTCGGGAAGCCATACGTCCTCGACGAGAAGTGGAAGACCTTCTCTACCCCGGAGCCCGGATCGCTGCGGCCGTACCAACTGAAGTGGCCGCCCCATCATTGACCAGATCCAGGTCGTGACCCAGCCACTTGTAGAAGAGACCCTCTACGCGGAGGTTTCCGAAGACGTCGCCGCTCTGGACCTGGACTTAGAGCCCATGAATACTGAGCAGGATCAGGTAGGTGGTGAGGTAAGTGAGGTAGTGGGGGCAGTGCCTTTTTTGATTCCCCTTCTTCATCAACCTCTTCCTTTCAGGGCTTTTCCAAGTCTTCCATCTTGAGGGACAGTGCTCCATCTACTGTCCCCAAGTTGAAGACTTCTTGGAAGGCGAAGGGCTTTAAGTCCTCGTCTTCCCGGAAGGCATCCCCTTTCCCCGTCAAAGGCAAAGGTCTCCGCACCTTTGGCCTCCGGGAGTAAAGCTGGAACCTCGGGCAAAGGAGCGAGTAAGAGGGCGGCTAGACCCAGCCCTCCTCGCCAGCCTCCCTTTGACCCTGAAGCATTCGCCGGGATGCTCTTAGCAAGGTTCTCGTCGGAGGTCGATTCCAAGCTTTGAAGCTTGGGACAGGTTGCAAAGTCAGGAGAATCTGATTGCTGATATGGCTCGCTCCAGCGGTGCCGGACCCAGTTATCAGATCCCTGATACTGCTTCCCTCCCTCCTTTTGACGTTGGAAACCCGTGGCGTTTTGCCTTACGTGCCATTCGCCATGAGGATACCCTGACAATCGAGGGTTTGGGCACAAGACATCTGGAGGAGCTGGAGTTCTTCCCTCCTGACCTCTTGCCCCCTACCCAGGCTTCATTAGGCTGGACGGAGGAAGCCTGGGTACGTTCTGATAAGGTCCCAAAGGAGACGGTGATCTTCCCTAGGGACCAGGCACAATCGGCTCTGCTTCGCACTCTCACTGAGTGGCAAGCAGATAATCTGAGCTCACTCCGTTCAAGGGGGAACTATACTATGTTCTCCTTGGGTGACAAGTTACCCACTCCCTGCATGAATAAAGTTGCTTTGGCAACTGCTCAGGCCTGCTTTGAAGGCAAACCTTTGCCTCAGCTCAGGAGACGGACTCCACATCCCTGGTGTTCCCGGGGTGAGGAGTTCTGGAGGGACCCCCATCTACTTTCACGGTGGGTAAACTAGATGCCTCTTGTGCGTCCTCACAATTCAGTGAGCAGCTTCCCAAACTCCCAGAAGCTCTCCTGAAGACGGAGTTCGAGGCAAGGATGAGACTGAGCAGTCTCTAAATTCCTTGTGTCTGTCTGAGGCGGTGGCCATCTCATGCGCAGACGAACAACTCTTCCAGGTTCTGGCTAAATCCCTGCTGGCAGGTTTTCAGTCAGACCTGTTTGACTTCATGGTGGCTAAGTTGGAGTGCCACAAATTCATTTTCGCGGATGCCACCATTCGCCATGAGCCTAATAAGCTCATGAAGAGCTCCATCTGGGGGACTAACCTCTTCCCAGAGGATGAAGTCTCGAGGGTCCTGGGTGAAGCTACTAGGGCTAATCAGAGTCTGCGAGCGAGGTGGGGTATTTCCGCCTTCAAACGGAAAACTCCCGAAGCTGGTGGTTCCCAGGCTAAGTCGGGGAAACGCTTCAGGAGAAGGAGGCCTCATCCCCAGACAGTGGTTCAAGCTGTCCCAGTCTCGGCGGTAGGCCAACCCTCCACCTCCAAGGCTCAACCCCACCAATACGTGCTGGTTCAACCAGCCCAACCTCTTGCTGCACCATCGTACGTCTCTTCTCCGGCGTACAACTCCTCCTATGAGGGCCGTGGGGTCTTTCATGGCCTTAATAGAAGTGCAAGGGGAGGCAGGGGTCGCGCCCCATACAGAGGTAGGCCTGGTTCCGCCTCTCGAGGACGATCAGGCCGTGGTAGAGGAAGCAAGCCCTCTTCCTCCCACTGAAACCAATCAGGTAGGTGGTCGCCTCTACTGGTTCAAGGACCAGTGGACCTTCAGCCCTTGGGCACACAGCATTGTGTCCAAAGGTCTGGGTTGGAGCTGGATCAAGGATCCCCCTCCTTTGACCAGGTTTTACCAACCCCCCTCCAAAACTCTACAGGACTTTGTAACAGAGCTTCTCAACAAGAGAGCAATAAAGAAAGTAAGGCACTTCAAAATTTCAAGGCAGGTTGTTCACAGTCCCAAAGAAAGATTCCGGCCAACAAAGAGTGATTCTAGATCTATCACGTCTAAATCGCTATATAAGATGCGACAAGTTTCGCATGCTTACGGTAGCTCAGGTACGGACTCTACTTCCTATGGAGCCGTCACCACCTCTATCGATCTTTCAGACGCTTACTATCACGTCCCGGTTGCTGGAACTTCTCTCCCTTCCTGGGTTTCAAACTCGAAACAAGCCTACTCCTTCAGAGTCATGCCTTTCGGACTCAATGTAGCCCCAGAATTTTTACTTAAACTGGCGGAAACAGTCGTCCAACAACTACGGTCCCAGGGAATCTCCCTGGCGGTTTACCTGGACGATTGGATAATCTGGGCTCCGACAGTCTTGGAGTGCCGGAAGGCTACGTCCATAGTGATCAAGTTTCTGGAGTCGTTAGGTTTTCAGCTGAACAGGGAGAAGTCCCGCCTGACTCGGATCCCGGTTTCAGTGGCTAGGCCTCCAATGGGACCTGACTTCAGACAGGTTGTCCCTCCCGCCACCCAAGTGGAAGGAGATTGCCGCCGCTACCAGGAAATTTCTGAGGGACAAAACAGCATCCCGCCGGTCTCAAGAGAGGATTCTCAGCTCCTTCAATTCACCTCAGTGATGGACCTGCTTTTGAAAGCGAAACTAAAAGATATAAACAGAGTATGGCGGAGACGAGCCAATGTCAGGCTCAGAGACAGGATCTCTTCAATCCCGCGAATCCTGAAAACAAGACTCCGGCCATGGTCCACAGTCAGTGGCCTGTCGAAGTCGGTTCCACTTCAATTTCCCCCTCCGGCGTTGGTAATCCACACGGACGCTTCATTAAGCGGTTGGGGAGGGTACTCACCAAAACAAAAAGTTCAAGGAACGTGGTCCACAATGTTCCAACAGTTTCATATAAACACCTTGGAAGCTATGGCAGTGTTTCTAACACTCAAAAACTTAGCCCACCAGCCGGATTCACATCAGGCTTGTGCTGGACAGCGCCGTGGTGGTTCATTGCATCAACAGGGGCGGCTCCAAATCAGGTCGCGTAAACCAGGTGATGGTAGCTATCTTCTCCTTGGCGAACAAGCACGGCTGGCATCTGTCAGCCACCCACCTAGCGGGGTGCGGAACGTGGTGGCGGACTCCTGTCCAGGACTACTCCATTGGAGACGGAGTGGTCTCTGGGCGGGACTCCTTCAAGTGGATTCGCCGCCGGGTTCCGGGCCTCCAAGTGGACCTGTTTAAACGGAAAGCAATCACAAGCTTCCTGTTACGTGGCTCCCAACCTGGACCCCAGGCTTTCGCCACAGATGCGATGTCCATAGATTGGAATTGTTGGGAGAGGATATATCTGTTTCCTCCGATAAACATGTTGTTAAAAGTCTTACACAAACTCAGGTCATTCAACGGCCAATTAGCTCTAGTAGCCCCCTATTGGCCGAAAAGCAACTGGTTCCCTCTATTACAGGAACTCAAGTTGCGGTGTCATCAGATACCCAAACCCAGACTGACCCAAGTTGTACAAACAAAGACTGTGTCAGCTTCCTTAAGAATTCAGAATGCACTGGTTTTATGGACTTTATAAAGTTTGCTGCAAAGAAGGGAGCAAACATTGACCCCGTCAAACTGTTTTTAGAATTAGACAAGAGAGAGTCTACTCTCAGACAATACGATTCGCAGTCAAAAAATTGGCGTCCTTTCTAAAGGCATCTGGAGCTCAAACTATGACAACCAACTTAGCAGTTACTTTCTTTAGGTCATTGTTTGAAAAAGGCCTTGCTCTGGCCACTATTACTACAGCTAAATCAGCCTTAAAGAAGGTATTTTTGCATGGTTTTAATATTGACCTTACAGATTCATACTTCTCCATCCCCAGAGCATGTGCCCGTTTGAGACCAGTAACTCGCCCTGCTTCCGTTACCTGGTTCCTCAACGACGTTTTGAAATTAGCCACTGACATTGATAATTCTCTATGCTCATACTTGGATCTGTTAAGGAAAACCTTGTTTTGATTAGCTTTAGCTTCAGGTGCCAGAGAATTTCAGAGCTGTCGGCCCTCACTAGAGGTGATGATCATGTTAATTTCCTTCCATCCGGAGAAGTCCTCCTTTCCCCTGATCATACGTTCTTAGCTAAGAATGAAGACCCTCAGGACAGGTGGTCCCCTGGAAGGTGGTGCCTCTTGCTCAGGACCAGTCATTATGTCCAGTATTTACCTTAAAGTCTTACCTACAAAGAACTCCACAGTTTAAGTCGGGTCCTCTTTTCATCAGGGAAAAAGGCGGAACTCTTTCTTTGAATGCTATAAGACAACAAATTCTGTATTTTATTAAGCAAGCTAACCCGGATTCAGTTCCAAAGGTTCATGATATCCGAGCAGTAGCTACCTCCACCAATTATTTTTATAATATGGATTTTGCCGAACTTACCAAATATACAGGATGGAAATCACCTCTAGTGTTTAAACGCCACTATTTAAAATCACTCGAAGCTCTTAAATTTTCTACAGTGGCTGTGGGAAGTGTCATCTCCCCACCTCAATTATCCTTATCCCTTTCCTTTCCCCCCCCCGCCTGCCTCATTTATTTCACTGCCTGCCTTTCTGGACCATTCATGCCTCGCTGCCTTGCTCCTCATACTCGATATTGGTTTATCTGATTATTGCTTGTCTTGTGTTTTGGAATTTGATATGTTACGGATTTAGATTTAGTCAGAGGTACTGAAGCGGTTTTTATTTTGCTTCATGTACCTTATATATTTTTGTCTTTCAATTGTATCTCATTGCCTTTAGGTTTAAGTTTGTAATTACTGGTTATTCTGTTGATTTGTAGGGGCCTTTTATTTCCCCTATTGTACTACATGTTTGTATTTCAACTGTTGTTCCTAGGTTAAGTTTGTTATTTCATGGTAATCTTTGATGTGAGGTGTAATGTGCCACCAGTATTTACTTATAGTTAAGCCCAATTTTCATTGTTGAGATATTCTTATTAAATCTATTTTTCCATAGCATGTGTCTCTTTCCATTTACCTTTGGTATTTTGTTGCAGCTTTGCAGTCTTGGCATGATTCTCTGGCACTATTTCACCGGGTGACACGGGGACGAGCTCAGAAAAGGGATTTTGACAAAGGAAAATCTATTTCTGAGGGAGGCCCCAATCTGACCCCAGAATATTTTGAGGTACAGGTTTGCCCCCTGCTGGCTCATGCCAAGCCTGGGGATGGTGCTAGTCTGGAATGAGTTCAGATGGCGCTGGAGTCGCCCGTGGCGGGCTGGGGGCGCTGGGCACTGGTACGGCCCCTCACTCTTCTCGGGGATATTGACATGGGGATGTCTATCGAGTGTGGCTCTGTGGTTGTGATTCCTTCACTCACCCTTGGTTATACCGACATCTTCATCGAAGGTGCTCGATCTGAGGGTAGTAACTCCAGCATTCCTCTAAGCTTTTTCTCTGGTATATTTAGCAATATTTATACCTAGAAATTCAAGTAAGAATGGAATTTCACCGGGTGACACGGGGCCTCCCTCAGAAATAGATTTTTCCTTTGTCAAAATCCCTTTTTTCATATCAAGCCTTATTAATACAATATTTCGAGAACGTCTTCCCTAAGCTATGGGAGAAATTAAAATTACTGCCAAATGTGAAACCAGGGAAAGACCCTTTTAAGAAAGAATTATCATCCTATTGCACTGACATCATGTGTGTGTAAGATCAAGGAAAAAGTGGTGAATAGTACATATTTGATGTGATACTTAGAATGTGTAAATATTTGTTGCCTGCTCAGTGTGGTTTTCAGAGTATGCACTCCACAACAGATGTGTTAGTTCAAATGGAATTTTCAGTATATGAAGCTTTTGCTAACAAGCAGCATCACATCACAGGCCTGTGATACAACAAGATGTGGCATTCTGAGGGTTCTTTATGAATGTAACCTGAGAGGCAATTTACCTCTTTTTATCAAGGCTTTTTTAGAAAATAGGATATTTTAGGTTCAGGTTGGAGCAACACTGTCAAATGTATAGTCGACCCTCGGTATTCGTGGGGGTTAGGGACCACAACCACACACAAAAAGCTGAAATCTGCGAATACTTGAGACCCCCTCCAAAAACACTCATAACTGCCAATTTTAATAGTTCAAGCACAAATGTACCTTAAGCTATCATCCTAAAACACTTTAATATCCTTTTAAAGTCATCATACAACATTTCCCTTAAAAATATAGGGCTTACAGTTGCATGTGAACACTCCATACAATTGTTACTCTTATCAGGGTGAAAACTAATCAAGTTTCCCCTATATTCAGACATGCACATTTTCTTTCTTACAGTATTCAAGCCTTACCATTTTCTTTTAAGGTATACAGTAGATAGGAGTAACATTGATACATTCTCAAGTATTGTACAGGGAACAGTTAAGTACTGCACTACTGTAGATATTTTAAATATGCATTTTTTCAGAAAAAAAAATACATTTTATTGATTTTTTGCTGTTTACATTAACTCTTTCACGCCCAAATGACATAGGGGTACGTAAAATTACCCTATTCCCCTTCCTACCGGACTGACGTACCGCTACGTAAAATTCACCAAAATTTTTCGTATGTGTGTTAGGAGTAAATTTTTTTTTTATTCTGACAATTAGTGGTTTCATAGGCTAAAGCATACCTTGGACCATGTAACTCAGGCATCAATACGCCAGCCAAGCAGTTCCTGTACTGTGCATGCACAAATCCCTGGTGTAGTAAAATTCTCACAATGAAATCAGCTGATCCTACCCACGCTTCTATCTCGTATCTTACATTTTTTTTTTTTTTTACATTTTTTGTAAAATGTGGGATTTATATGTGGGATTACATTATTGGAAACACTGTTTTGTACCCCCTTTTTCTATCAATTTTTTCACCAACTGTACATATTCATTTTTTATTCTTTTATATGTCGATATTTAGAGAATTTTGTCTGTTTTCTCATAAAAAATAATTAATTCGCCTCAGTGTTATAGTTTTTGAGCTACGAGGGATAATGTTGACAACGATAACATTTTTTTCGTTTTGATCAACTTATAACGTCTAAATGAAAGTGTTGCCTTTACCAAAACCATTTTTCTTGACTCTCACTGTATTCCTCAACCTTTCCTCTACATTTTCAAATATTTACAAAGTAATTCCTCTGAAAAATAACTGAGATAGAGCTCTTCAAAAAAAATAACTTTCTAGTGCTAATTCTCATCGTACATCGGGCAGCGTGCTGTTTCTTACCCTCTTTTCTATCAATTTTTTCACCAACTGTACTTATTCGTTTTTCATTATTTTATATATCGATATTTGGAGAATTTTGTTGGCTTTCTCATAAAAAAATTCATTTGCCTAACTTTCATAGTTTTTGGGCTCGACCCATGTTTGTAAAAATAAGTAAAGATTTTTTTGTTAAATAACTGAAATTTTTTCATATTTAGAGGGCTGGGACTCTTATTCTGACTATTCCACCATAAAATATAAACATTGAGAAACTGTTATAGTTTTGAGCTCTGACGATAACATTGACAACGGTAACATTTTTTTTTTTCAATCAACTTATAACGTCAAATGAAACTGTTGCTGTTACCAAAACCATTTTTCTTGGCTCTCACTGTATTCCTCAGCCTTTCCTCTACATTTTCGAATATTTACAAAGTAATTCCTATGAAAAATAACCGAGATAGAGCTCTTAAAAAAAAATAACTTTCTAGTGCAAATTCTCACCGTACACCGGGCAGCACGCTCTGTTTCTTACCCTCTTTTCTATCAATTTTTTCACCAACTGTACTTATTCTTTTTGCATTATTTTATATATCGATATTTGGAGAATTTGTTGGCTTTCTCATAAAAGAATTCATTTGCCTGACTTTCATAGTTTTTGGGCTACGAACGAAATGTAAAAATAAGTAAAGATTTTTTTTGTTAAATAACTCAAATTTTTTCATATTTAGAGGGCTGGGACTCTTATTCTGACTGTTCCACCATAAAATATAAACATTGAGGAAAAAAAGGAAAGCAAACTGAATGTTGTTGGCATAAAATCTCTATTTTTGCTGATCTTTTGAAAAAATTATTTTTTCATGCTGTCGAGCACTCCCAGATACCTCGGATCTCTGGTAGGTGCGGCGCTCAAACTATAAAGATGCAAAAGTGTTAATATTTGAAAATTAGTAAATCATTTTTTATTTTTAAAATTCAAATTTAGTCATAAAAATAAAATGAAAAAATTTTCGAATATTTTAGATATGCTCTACAAAAAAATCCACAAATAGGGAAATTTTCCATAACAAATTTGGAGTTATGTTCCACAGAAAAATCCGCAAATACTGAAACGTTAATAGGCAGGGGTTGACTGTATTCAGCCAATAAGGAGTGCCACAAGGAAGTGTTCTACGCTTAACCTTGTTCGCCTTAGCAATCTATGGGGTATCCAAAATAATTCTCCCAGATATAACATATACTATTTTTGTTGATGACCTATCAATATCTTTTGCAGTAACAAGGATGGCAGTGGCTGAACGCCGCTTTCAGATGTACATTGATAATATACAGTAGTAAAGTGGGCTGAGATGGATGGTTTTAGGTTTTAGCTAGTGAAACAGTAACCATGCACTTTGGCCATATAAGAGGATTCCATCCTGAACCAGCTCTGTTCATACATGGGCAGAGGATTCCATGTGTTGTTGAAACAAAGTTTCTTGGGTTGATTTTTGATAGCAAGCTAACATGGAGCCCACATCTGAAATATATTAAGACAAAATGCTTAAAAGCAATGAATGTGCTGAAAGTTGTGTCTCACACTTCCTGGAATGCTGATTGAACACAAGTGTTGAGACTGTACAGT
This sequence comes from Macrobrachium rosenbergii, assembly GCF_040412425.1. Taxonomy (NCBI): domain Eukaryota; kingdom Metazoa; phylum Arthropoda; class Malacostraca; order Decapoda; family Palaemonidae; genus Macrobrachium; species Macrobrachium rosenbergii. The sequence continues at coordinate 14,138,265 of NC_089798.1, forward strand.
TGACCCCCACTTTTTCACAGGTATAGATTCCAGAATCCACCACAGAAATGCAAAACCCTCTCTAGAAATGTATGTATTTTAGGATAGCACTACTGTATAGAGCATATCTAATATACGTGGGTAGTTTAGAACGACAGGACACGTTCCTCCAAACAGAATACTATTTTTGTTACGTCATGTTAGTATTTTCGTGATTACTTAAAAATACATTTATGATAAAAAAAAGATTTAGCACAGTAAGTTCTTGGTTTCTGTCACATTCAACCTAGTCATTTTGTGGTTAATCCTCATCATCTCCCATAAATTTATTAAAAAATTCCTGTTCCGTCATTCTGTTCTCTCTCTCTCTCTCTCTCTCTCTCTCTCACACACCAAAGGTCAATTAGTGATGAGATTTAACTCCTTGTTGTTATTTAGCCCTTCTGAAACTAAATCATTTGCCTGACAGGCAAATCTTTTATCCATCCCTAAACATTTATTTTATTTATGAAGAGTAGAGCGTTGGAAAGTGTTCAAAATCCGTAGAGCTCAGTTTTGATATACACTACCCCTTTAGGTCTGCTAATATTTTGTGCAAAATATAAAAAAATTGCTTTCTTGAGTCATCATCTTGCTATTTTGAGTAATTGATTATCTGTTGTTGAAATTGTTAGAACAGAGCTGGAGGAAAACAACAAAATGAAGACTCAGGAGTAGACTTCAGGAAGTATGGTGCTATCCTAAGGGAATGTTTTCTAAGACAGGATTTTGATTTGAATGGTAAATTTTGTGATGCCAGTGAACTATAAAACTCCTATGACAACATTGTGATTCCATCAGAGATTAAAGATTTCTTCTGAACCCTTTTTAATGTTGACCTTGAGGCAAGAACCAGTTACAGCATCAGTGCTGCATGTCAGGAGGACACTGAATTGTATTCTTCAAAGATGAAGAAAATATTAGCTGTGTATCAAATTGTTTCATATATTGCATAATGGTAGAAAAAATACCCCATTACACATGATGAATTCTGAATCCATTTATAGTGTATCCAAGTCCAAAACTCTCATTTCTAGTTTAGATCAGTTTGGACTGGCCATTAGCTATGATGGACTATGAGAAACCACTCAGACATGGCATTATTTGTTAATGAAGTAAGTAAGAATCATTCCTTTTCCGAGCTATTTTAACCCATCCAATTTCACCATAGGTGCATTTGATAACTTCGACCCTGAAGAAGCCACACTTTCAGGTAATGGGGAAAGTAATGACACTGTCCTTATTCTAGTGCAGGACAAGCATAAAGAGTCCCAGAAGCTATGGAAACGAAATATATCAGAAACAAGTGTCATCCAATGGGAAAGGCAACTCAATCAGGAACTGGCTTGTAAGGAGCTTCTAAGTTACAATAAAAGTTCCAAGAAACCAAGACTCTCTGTGTAATACGAGGTATCCAGTAGTGTATACAAAATGAGTTCTCCTGAATATCAGAAAATCAGGAACAAGGATATTGCATGGACTGTAAGTAGATTAGATTTGTCACATATTAGTGAAGGGTTTCATGAATTTTGTCCACAACAAACAATGTGCAACTGGAGTGCCTTAAATTCCCTAGTGACAGATGAGGAAATTGTTCAGAAAATCATGGGGTTTTTGCCAGATCTACCATATCCTGTTACTGAACATGCAACTGTATACACTGCCCTTAAAAATTTTCAAGATATTATTGGTCATTCAGAACAGTCACACTTGCCTGTTACATGTGATGAATGGGTGTATCACATTGCCCATGAAATAATTATAAACAAGCCAAATGAATTTAGCAGCAGTATTGTGCATAGGCTCTTTGCATCTCATTAAGGTTGTCTTGGTGCTATTAGTAAGCTCATTGATGGTTGTGCGGCAGAAACTATATTAGTAGAATCCAGTGCTGTTGGTAAAAATGTCATCAAATCTGTTGTCGAAGGTTCTCACTACACAAGGTCTCTGAAAGGATTATTAATGCTATGTGAATGTATAGAAAGACTTCAGTGGGCAGAATTCTTTAGAATCCAAGATGTTGTTGAGTACAAGACTGAACTAGAACTTCTTGAGCTCATGAGAAGTTGTGTATATGGGAAAAACAGGGAAGGGAGCAAAGAACATCTGCATGCATTCCTCAGTATTTCATCACAAATGATTGAAGATTTCAATGCTTTTAGGTCAGAGAGGGGTGCCAAATCTGAGACATTCAAATTCTGGGATTGATTTGTTCAAATGGTCTGGGTTCTTAGGGATCTAGTTAGAGCTGACCGAGAAGGAGACTGGGACCTACATCTGACGAGTGTCCAAGCATTGTTACCATTGTTTGCTATGTGTGACCGTATAAATTACCTGAGGTGGGCCTCCATTTATATGGAAGGCATGAGGCAGTTGCCCCAGATAGCTCCTGCTGTACAACAGAATTTTATGACAGGTAAATTTGTAGTCAAGAGGACCGAGGGCAAGTTTTCAGCTACTGGTGCTGACTTGTGCCTCGAGCAGACAATCGATCACAAAATAATGTTGGGGGAGTCATTGGGAGCACAAAGCGAAAACAGTTTGTTGCACAGTGGAAAATTATATATCATGAAATGATGGCAGTCCACAACTTCCAATTTCAAATTAGTGGTGTCATTCCGTCAGCCACAGAACTTCACCTGCAAGAGTACAATCTTACTGCTACAAGGTCATCTGAGGTCACTGTTCAGAACATTATGTAATACATAGAAGATCATGAAAACCCAGTTGTCATATCTGCAGATGACAGACTAAGAAGCTCCACAATATTATCGCATAGGAAATTATGCCCCAAGAGATATATGAAGACTTGCTGCAGTTTGAAACAAAATCTGCCAAGCTGTTTGAAACATTCCGAACTGAAAGATTTGTGACCAAACAGAGGGATATATTTGATACAATTCATAGGAATAACATCAAAACATTTAAATCAAATAAAGTTTTGAAATGAACAGGTCAAGCTAGAGAGAAATACTGCAAGTAGCAGCTAGTAAAGACTCAGAAAATATTTGATGTTGCCTGTGTCCGCAAGTATATCAAACACTTGTTAAATTTTGCTTTAGTGGAAAACAGCTATCTGTTTGATGGAGAGGGACTGATGGTTAAACCAAATAAAAATGATTTGAGTAATGAACATGAAAAGAGTCTTAAAACAGACGACTGTACTCAACCAACAGTAAGGACAAGTGCTAATACCACAAGCATACTGGATGTGATGTGTTATCTCCGTCGAATGCATACAGCTCCTGTAAAGACATTTGGTGAACTTGTAAAAGTTTTGTTAATGTGGCACAGGGACTATTCAGTGGTTCCAGTTGCAATGACTTTGTTTTCGATACAAATGTTGAGGTGTCTGTTAGGACAATGAGAGGGCCAGAAGAAGTTGCTGCAAGCCAATGGACTTATATGTAGTTGTTGCTGAAACATCTCCCAGTTTCAATGGATGCCTTCTGGGCTTCTTCCACTAATAAAGTAAAGCTACAGCAGTTGCTTTGAGAAACCATCCTACAACAGACCTGCCAGAAGACTGTAGTCTTAAGGGCAATGGGTGTTGGCCCTGAAATGATGTCATGTATGTTTTCCATTCAGGACATCAGCCCAGTTTCAGAGCTTAATGTTGACCTTGCAAAGGCAGATGTAAAGTTGATACCACATGCCCTGCATGCTCTTAAGCATGGTTCAACAAGAATTGTGCTACTATCCATTGATACTGATGTCATGGTATTGGCACTGCACTACTGGGACATTTTGAAAGGCCATGGACTGCAAGAATTGTGGATGCAAGCTGGAGTGGGAAACACAACCCAATATTTTCTGTTCCACACATTAGCCGAAAGACTAGGGCGCAAAGTCTGCAGCACAATGATAGCTCTTCATCACCTTACTGGATGAGATTCCACAAGCAAATGTGGTGCGAAATAATCTATTCTGAAGTCCAATGCTGCACACTATCTCCAAAACTTTGGAAATGATCTTAACAACATAAATCTGGAGATGGCTGAAGAGTTCCTTGTAAATATGTATAAACTAGGTACAAAGTGTAAAACTCTTGATGAATTAAAGTACTATCTATATATTATCATAGCAAGAAGACAATCTTGAACCTACCTCCCACAAGTTGTGCAACAGAAGGACACTTTTGCAGAGCTTTCTTTGGAACATACCTACAGTTACATTGTTTAACAGACAGCAGTTATATCCACGAAACTTTGGGTACACAGAAATTGATGGCAGCATTCAACCTGAGAGGCTCCAAATGTTGTTACCAGATAATTTTCCCTTGCCATGTGCCTGTACATCCTGTGCCACTGTATGCTGTAGTTGTAGAAAATTATGCATTGTATGTTGTCCTTATTGCAATTGTAAATCACTAGATGAAACCAAATGTAAAAATCCATTGGACAGTTGAAATAAGTGTTTCTTTTATATTTTTTATTTAGTGGATCTCCTCTTAACAACATCGCCTTTCTCCCTCTAATCAACCACCCTATCAAACCTAAGAGACACTTAAAATTAATTACCATGTGTGTTTGCAACCAATAGCTTCCTGTTTTAAGAGTCTGTCACAAGTTCATGGGAAAAGTGGATTTTGACAAAGGAAAAATCTATTTCTGAGGAAGGCCCCGTGTCACCCGGTGAAATTCCATTATAGCATGAATTTCTAGGTATAAAATGCTAGATATACCAGAGAAAAAGAGCTTTCAGGAAAGCTGGGGTTACTACCCCAGATCGAGCGTCTTCTCCAAGGAAGACGTCGGTATAACGAAGGGTGAGTGAAGGATCACTACCACAGAGTCTTACTCGAAAGATATCTCCCTGTTAAAACCCCCAGAAGAGAGCGGTGAGCCGTTACAGCCCCCGCACACAAACGCCCGCCAGCTCGGCGACACCAGCGCCACCTACCTCATTCCAGGCTAGCACTGACCCCAGACTTGGCATGTGCAAGTAGGGGAAGCAACAGGTGAGTCAGGGAGGGTCACCGGGTGACACGGGGCCTTCCTCAGAAATAGATTTTCCTTTGTCAAAATCCCTTTTCTGAGTCCAGCCCCGTGTCAGCCGGTGAAATAGTGATAGAGAATCATGCCAAGGCTGCAAACTACGAGGAAACAAGGTAATCTGAAGAAAAAACATAAGTTACGAAAATGGTTTTAATCAGGGTATCTCTTACATGTGAAAAAGAATACTAAACCTAAAGTACAGTAAAAAACAACATTATGAAAAATGTGAGGAAGTCCACAGTGTGGCAGGGAAAAAACCCCAAAAATACTTAATACTACAAAAGCATAATGACATATGAAAATTACATAGGCTAAATGGTATACACAATCTTATAGCTACACACGTAATCTTACAGCTACACACGTAAGAGACAATATAAAATGGGAAATAATTACATACAGTTATACATATATATATCTGGGGTACATGGAGCAAAATAAAAACCGCCCAGTACCCCACAAGAAAAACACAATCATAACATGTCAGATCACAGTTTCCACTCAACAGAGACAAGATACATCAATATGAGGAGCAAGGCAGTGAGGCATGATCAACCAGGAGGATAAGCAGAGAAGTAAATGAGGCAGGCGGGTGGGGGGATAGGAGAGGATAAGGAAGATGATTAATTAAGGTGGGGAGATGACACTTCCCACAGCTATTGTAGAAAATTTCAGGGCTTTGAGTGATTTTAAATAGTGGCGTTTAAACACTAGAGGTGATTTCCAACCCGTGTATTTAGAGAGTTCTGAGAAGTCCATATTATAAAAGTAATTAATGGAAGTAGCGACTGCTCGAATATCATGAACCTTAGGAACTGAATCTGGGTTGGCTTGTTTAATAAAATATAAAATCTGTTGTCTTATTGCATTTAGTGATAGAGTACCACCTTTCTCCCTGATAAAAAGAGGACCCGACTTACTCTGTGGAGTTCTTAAAAGGTAAGACTTAAGGGTATACACTGGACATAAAGACTGGTCTTGTGGAAGGGGCACCACCTTCCAAGGGGACCACCTGTCTTGTGGGTCTTCATTTTTGGCTAAAAATCTAGGGTCAGGGGAAAGGAGGACCTCTCCGGACGGGAGGAAGTTCACAAAATCATCACCTCTAGTGAGAGCCGACAGCTCTGAGATTCTGGCACCTGAAGCCAAGCTAATCAGAAATAAAGTTTTCCTTAACAGATCCTGATAAGAGCATTGAAAGTTGTCAATCTCTGATGCTAACTTAAGGACATCATTGAGGAACCACGTAACCGAATGTGGGCGTGATACGGGTCTCAGACGAGCGCATGCTCTGGGGATAGATGAAAAATAGGAATCTGTAAGGTCAATTTTAAAGCCATATAAGAATACCTTCTTCAGGGCTGACTTGGCTGTGGTAATAGTGGCCGGGGCAAGGCCTTTCTCAAACAGTGGTCTAAAGAAGGAAACTGCTAGATTAGTCGTCATGATTTTGGCTTCAGATGTTTTCAGGAAGGAGGCTAATTTTTTGACTGCTGAGTCATACTGTCTAAGAGTAGAATCTCTTTTGTCTGATTCTAGAAACAGAGTGTTAACAGGGTCAATGTTTGCTCCCTTTTGGGCTGCAAACTTTATAAAGTCCATAAAACTAGGGCATTCTGAATTCTTGAGGAAGCTGACACAGTCTTGGTTTGTACTGTCTGGGTCAGTTTGGGCTTGGGAATCCGAAGACTCCACAACCCCAGTTCCTGAAGAAGAGGGAACCAATTGCTCTTCGGCCAATAGGGGCTACCAGGGCTGGTTGACCTTTGAATGTCCTGAGTTTGTGTAATACTTTCAGCAGCAAGTTTATTGGAGGAACAGATAAATCTTCTCCCAATTGTTCCAATCTACTGTCATCGCGTCCGTGGCGTGCGCCTGGGGTCCAGGTTGGGGCCACATAACAGGGGAGCTTGAAGTTGCTCTCCGTCGTGAACAGATCCACTTGGAGACCCGGAACCTGGCGGCAAAATCCAATTGAAGGATTCCCGTCCAGGGACCACTCCGTCTCCAGCGGAGTAGCCCTGTACAGGGAATCTGCCACCACGTTCCGCACCCCCGCTAGGTGGGTGGCTGACAGATGCCAGCTGTGCTTGTTCGCCAGGGAGAAGATAGCAACCATTACCTGGTTTACTCGACCTGATTTGGAGCTGCCCCTGTTGATGCAATGAACTACCACTGCGCTGTCAATACCAGCATGATATGAATCCAGTTGGGGGGGGCGGATTTTCTTTAGAGTTAGAAAAACTGCCATAGCTTCCAGGGTGTTTATATGGAACTGCTGAAACATAGTGGACCACGTTCCTTGTACTTTTTGTTTTGGTGAATATCCTCCCCAGCCGCTTAGGGAAGCGTCCGTGTGAACAACTAGTGCCGGGGGGGGAAATTGAAGCGGAACTGTCTTGGACAGGCCTCTGACTGTGGCCCAAGGCCGCAGTCTCGCCTTTAAGATTCGAGGAATAGAGGAGACCTTGTCTCTGAGCTTGACATTGGCTCGACTCCACCACACTCTGTTTATATCTTTTAATTTTGCTTTTAAGAGCAGGTCCGTCACTGAGGCAAATTGAATAGACCCAAGGACTCTTTCTTGGGACCGGCGGGATGCTGATTGGTTTTTCAGAAATTTTCTGGTGAGAGATGCTATCTCCTTCCTCTTGGGAGGCGGGAGGGATAACGTGTGAGAGGACAGATCCCACTGGAGACCCAGCCACTGAAACCGGGACTCCGGAGTCAGGCGGGACTTCTCTCTGTTCAGCTGAAAACCTAACGACTCCAGGAAGTTGATGACCATGGACGTAGCCTTTCGACACTCTAGAACTGTTGGTGCCCAAATTATCCAATCGTCTAGGTAAGCTGCTTGGGATATCCTCGGGACCGGAGTTGTTGAACTACCGTGTCCGCCAGCTTGGTAAATATCCTGGGCGCAATGTTTAGACCGAAGGGCATGACCCTGAAGGAGTAGGCTTGATTCCCGAGTCTGAAACCGAGGAACGGAGAGAAGTTCCGCGCAACCGGGACGTGATAATAAGCGTCTGAAAGATCGATAGAGGTGGTGACGGCTCCACGCGGAAGTAGAGACCGTACCTGAGCTACCGTAAGCATGCGAAATTTGTCGCATTTTATGTAGAGATTTAGACGCGACAGATCCAGGATCACTCTTTGCTGGTCGGAGTCTTTTTTGGGAACAGTGAATAACCTGCCTTGAAACTTTAGGTGCCTTACTTTCTTTATTGCTTGTTTGTTGAGCAATTCTGCCACATAATCCTGCAGGATTGATGAGGGTGGCTGGTAAAACCTGGTCAGAGGAGGAGGGTCTTTGATCCAGCTCCATCCTAAACCCTTGGACACAATGCTGTGTGCCCAAGGGCTGAAGGTCCATTGGTCCCTGAACCAGTACAGGCGACCACCTACCTGTGTGTTCTCAGTGGGAGGAGCGGGTTTGTTCCCTCTACCACGTCCAGGCTTACCTCTTGGGGTGGTGTTCGATTTCCCTTTATAAGGGGCCCTGCCTCTTCCCCCTTGCGCTCCTATTAAGGCCGTGAAAGAATCCACGGCCCTCATAGGTGGGGTTGTATGCTGGGAGAAGCAACATACGAGGGTGCAGCAAGGGAATGAGCTGGTTGAACCAGCACATATTGTTGGGGATGGGCCTTTGAGGTGGAGGGCTGTGCCACTGCCAAGACCGGGGCGGCTTGAACTACTGCCTGATGGTGGGGTCTCTTATGCCTCCTGAATCGTTTGCCTCCTCTCGCCTGGGGCCACCAGATTCTGTGGTCTTACGCTTGTAGGCAGAAATGCCCCAGCGAGCGCGCAGACTCTGGTTGGCCCTAGTAGCCTCACTAAGGACACTTTGTAACCTCTTCTTCCGGGAAGAGGTTAGGCCCCCAGATCGAGCTCTTCACGAGCTTGTTAGGCTCGTGACGGATGGTGGCATCAGAAAAATAAACTTCCTGCATTCTAGTCTGGCCATGATGAAGTCAAACAGGTCAGACTGAAAACCTGCCAGCAGGGACTTAGCCAAAACCTGGAAGAATGGCTCGTCAGCGCAGGAGACGGCAGTGGCTTCCGTGAGGCAGGCGGAGTTCAGGGACCGGGCTAGCTTAGTCCGGGCATCAAACTCCGCCTTCAGCAGAGCTTCCGGCAGCTTGGGAGCTGCTCACTGAACTGGGAGGAAGCACAAAAGGGTCCAACTTCCCAACAGTGAAAGTGGACGGTGCATCTGTCCAGAACTCGTCACCTCCCGGGAATACCAGGGATGTGGAGTCTGTTTCCCTCAGCTGCGGTAAGGGACTGCCTTCAAAGCACGCTCGAGCCGTAGCTAGAGCGACTTTGTTCAAACAGGGGGTGGGCAAGTTGTCACCCAGGGCGAACATGGTAAAGCTGCCCTTGAAAGGCGTTAACTTCGTATTGTCCGCCTGCCACTCCGTCAGAGTGCGCAGGAGAGCCGACTGAGCTTGGTCCCTAGGGACGATCACAGTCTCCCTAGGAACCTTATCTGAACAAACCCATGCTTCCTCCGTCAGCCTAACGAAGCCTGGGTAGGGGGGCAAGAGATCGGGGGAAAGAACTCCAAGTTCCTCCAACCGTCGTGCCAAGACCTTCCACCGTTAAGTTGCCATCATGCTGAATGGCCCGGAGGGCGAAACGCCAAGGGTTCCCGACGTCAAAGGGAGGGAGGTCTGCCGTATCAGGGATGACATACTGGGGTTCGGCTCCGCCTGGGCGAGCCATTCCCGCCAGTATGTTGTCATGGCTGGCCAACTTTTCTGAAATCTTAGTAAATTTTGAGTCGACCTCCGCCGAGAACCGTTGAAAGAGCTGGTTCGCGAAAGCCTCCGCGTCAAAGGCAGGCTGGCGAGGAGGGCTTGGTTTTGCTGCCCTCTTACTCGCGCCTTTGCCGGAGGAACCAGACTTGCTCCCGGAGGCTACAGGTGCTGAGACCTTAGCCTTCAACGGGGAAAGGCAATGCTTTCTTGGAAGACGAGGACTTATAGCCCTTCGCCTTCCATGAAGTCTTCAACTTCAACTTGGGGATGGCTGATGGAGCTCTATCACCCAAGGAGGAAGACTTTACAAAACCTGTAAAAGAGGACACAGAAGAAGCTGGGGAGTCAAAAGGGGCCCGCCCCACAACCTCACTTACCTCACCACCTACCACCTGGTCCTGTTCTGTATTCATCGGTTCCAGGTCCAAGTCTAAAGCAGCGGCGTCCTCCGAAACCTCGGCGTAAAGAATGTCTACTTGGGGTGGCTGGGTCGCATCCCGGATCTGCTGGATGATGGGGTGGCAAGATCTTCTGGCACTGCGGCGCCACCCGTGCGCCGGGTAAAGCAGGTCCCTCAACTTGGCGTCGAGGACATAGGGCTTCCCCGACGGAACGTTCCTTCCAAACCCAGCCACCCAAGCGGGAGGGATTCCAAGGCAGACTTCTTGGAGGACTCGTCCGCCTGTAAGAAAACCAACAATTAGCAGAACGAAAAGAATAGTTCGAGAACCATAAAACAGTATATCGATATGAGGAGCGCTAAATACGGGAAGAAAACTGTCACTTACCGACTCGTCCTGGACGCCTGCACAGAGCGAAGCAAACCTCACAGCCATCGGGTGCCAGACTACTAGGTCGTCGAGCCGGACCGCACAACCAGCGTGGGTCCGGCACACTCGTGTCCATATGGTTGCTGGAGCGGAGGCGGTGCCCCGGCTCCTCACAGCGAACAGTCTGTAAGTGTAAAAGTACATGAACCTACCACTCTAAGCAATCTAAAGCTAAGCAAGGCCGGGAGTTTCAACTTAACAACCGGGATGCTCGGTGGAGGAGAAATCCCTCGTTAAAAACTAGGCCAATAAGCTCTAAATTACACAGAGTGGAAGATAAAAAACTTCCAGACCCGGAATACTCCGGGGGATGAAAGGTATGAGACAACAGGAACTCACCGCAAGGGTTGCCAGTAAAATCAACGGCGGAACCCCCGGGCGCAGAACCGGACTCACATATAAATAAATAAAAGGAGGGAGGAGTCTACTCCGTTAGATAAATTACACTTATCTAAATATATATATACATAAACAATAAAAATAAACAAGTGATGGTAAAAAGGAGCAAACCACTCCGGAGACCAGAGGGATCCGCCCCCAAATATATATCCCCCAGAGTCCTCCCGGACTTCCCCCCCAGTGAAACAAGGTGGGCAAGATGCTCCATGATATATAACATAAGCCGGAGCAAGTATAAATAACCCAACCAAGAAACCCAAGGGAGAAAAAAGTGTGGGAGAGAGTGTTGAACTCGTTCGGAGCCGGTCTTGATAACGAACCACCAACACCAACACAGCGATGCTAGGGACTATATGGGAGGGAGCGAATCCCTCTACCAGGTGGGGGAGTCCCTCAACTCGGAGAAAACGCCATCTAGCGTCACCCTCACGAGTAGAGCAAGGCTGGGGAGGGGAGGGGGGGAGGTGGTAGGGTGGGGGAGAGTGGTAGGCTACGAGAATGAAAACAGGAGACGGGGAAATGATTCACCCGCTCAACTGCACACACACACCACCCAAAATCATAATGAAACTTAGGAGGGTGGCCTACTACTAGGGAGGGATGCGATGACCTCAATGCCCGACTCCTGACTAGGCGAAGCCTAATAAAAGACCTAACCCAGTGTAGGCTAGGATAAAAGGAAGGAGTGCGGAAGGGAGGAGGAAGGCAAACAGGGAGAGAAATTTTGTGCCGAGAACCAACCGGGGCCGAGAAGAGGGGGCAAGAAGGCGACTAGCCTAGAGGAGACACATCCAAAGAACTCTATTCCCCCAAAGGAAGGAAGAGAACTAAGGGGCTCACTCTGCCACCCCCAAAAACGACCCCGGAGGAAACAGCAACCAAAACTCCCTCAGCCTGATGGATCCTCTATGCCAAGGGCAAGAGGAAGGAAGCAAAACTAGCCTAGACCCCACTAAATAAACCATCACACACAAACATAGAATAAATAAAAATGTGCTCAAATAGGTGCGTAGCCTACCTAACCGGAAGCGGTTAGATCTGAGGCTGCCGCTACCTCGAGGAGGTAAACAATGAATAAAAACAAATGTCGAGCACCATCGCCAAAAAAATAATAAAATAGCCTAATGTAGACTAAGTAATAACAAGGAACCCAGCCTGGGGGACCTGGACGGGGCATCACCCTAAAACCTTAGGCCGTCAGGCTAACAATATGTAATACTCGAAAAAACAGAGGGGCCACCGCAGGAAACCCGCCAGGAGGAAACCATGGGGCAATAAATAACATATAACGACAAGGAGACAACCCCAACAGAAAAGAACTGATGGGGTAAACCTCGCGGTCGACATGGCTGGCGGGGGACGCCGTGGCGTCATAATAAGTTCTCATAATTGTGAAAAGACGAGACCATTACAGCCAATATATGGAACAAAACCCCACAATAAGATGGTACTTAACTTGGAGATGGTAAAGCTGCTCGATGACATGATTAAAGATGAAAAATATCCAAAAAGGGCACGAGCACACAAAAAAAAATGGTAGCAATCACGTGCTAGAAAATGGAATGAGGTAGGTGGCGCTGGTGTCGCCGAGCTGGCGGGCGTTTGTGTCATGGGGGGCTGTAACGGCTCACCGCTCTCTTCTGGGGGATTTTAACAGGGGGATATCTTTCGAGTAAGACTCCGTGGTAGTGATCCTTCACTCACCCTTCGTTATACCGATGTCTTCCTTGGAGAAGACGCTCGATCTGGGGGTAGTAACCCCAGTTTTCCTGAAAGCTCTTTTTTCTCTGGTATATCTAGCATTTTATACCTAGAAATTCGTGCTATAATGGAATTTCACCGGCTGACACGGGGCTGGACTCAGAAATGCCATTTTCCATAATTTTTTTTTAAATCATAGCATGATTTGTAATAATTTTTTTTTAAATTGTAGCATGATTTGTAACAAGGTTTAGGGAAATTTATATATAAACTGAACTCTACTGGTTTGAAAAAACTTTTCTACTGTGTATTCTATGTAAATATACCATTAAATCGATGTTGTATAGAAATCCTGCTTTTATATACATGTGCTTCCTATTAGAGGGTCCAGTTTTAAGCAGGGGTCAAATTTCATTGCTAACTCACCTATGGTGACCTTGACCTTTGTCATATCATGTCAGGTTTGCATTCAAAATGTAGAATGTTCATTCATGTCTATATGTTGTTTCATTGAAAAGTTATTGCAATTCTAGTTTCCCCTACCACTAATTTTTGATGCATCTGACAGAGCTAGGATTTCTCACAAATCATTGAATAATGACATTACTGCCAGGTTTGAGAATGTCTACCCTTGCTCAAAAGATGCCCAAAGGCATCCCCCAGCAAAATCAAGTGGGTGATTTTGGCACCCTTTCAACCCCCAAAATACCCCTTGGCTCCTGTACTATTAGACTTCGATGTAAACACCACAGTTCTCTCTCTCTCTCTCAGTATACACATCCTTTAATGAGGAAACAGCAAAATATCAATAAAATGTTATTTCACTTACAGAATCCACTTATACTGTGCTTAGCCTTTGATGTAAACACCTCAGTTCTCTCTCTCTCTCTCTCTCTCAGTATACAGTACATATCTTTTAATGAAAAAATACAGTAATTAGTGAATACTCAGTTTTGCCCTATGGAAAAAAAACAATTATTGATAATTTTAGATATGGTCCATAGAAAAATTTGCAAATTGGTGAAAGTTCCCACATAAAATTGAAAGATATGTTCCACAAAAATGTGCGACAAAGGGAAGTGTGAAAAAGTGAAGCTCGTAAAAGTGGGGGTCCACTGTACAGAGCCTTAGTCTTTTCAAAATTAACTTATGGGTGTGAAGTGTACACTTCAGCAAAGCCTAACAGCCTTACAATGTTCAATTCAGTTCATCATGGAGGAGTAAGATTAGCTACAGGAGCATTTAAGTTATCTCCCACTGAGAGCATACTTGTAGATGCTGGTGAGATGCCTCTGGTTCTTCATGACCAAGGTCTACTGGTTTAGATCTGGTATAGATTTCAGAGGCATTCTAAGTCCATAACCAGCATTTGTATAAGAAATAAAAGGCAATGGCAGCTCTATGAAAATCACCCCAAGCAACCGCAACCTCTTGCTTTTAGAGTAAAACATATAATCTGTCAATTATACATGACAAAGATAAAGACTATGCCAGCTAGATTTGGATAGTGCCCCCTGGAACTTTCCAGAGTTAAAATGTTGTAGATATTTTAATTTGAAAAAAGCAGAAATGTCCAATGAGACAATGCAATCATTATTTTAGACCATTCCTCCCAACATGATAACTCCATAGCAGTTTTCACAGTTGGCCCAAAGTCAGATCCTGGCATTAGCTTTGGAGTTGCCTTCCTTGATGTTGAAAGAAGTTGGAGATTATTAACACTTGCATCTATCTTTACAACAGAAATACATACAATTTTCAATGCCTTAAAGGAAATTTTAACTCAGATTGGAAATAATTTTACTATATATTGTGACTCGAAGTGTTAGACACTCCCTCCGAGCAGGTGACCCTCCTTCCCTTAACTGACAATCCTCCCAATGGCTTCCCCAACCTGTCAAGGAGGCATCCATATGTAATATCACTGGTATGAACAGTGAAGTCAGGTTGACCTGTTAGCCAGAGGCCCCTTCCAGGTCCACAGATAGAGTATCTTCCCAATCTCAGATGAAGGCAATCACAAAGCCATTTCCTGGCATGTTTGAGCCAGACTCTATTAAATCCTACAGTAACAATCTCAGGATTAGATCTACCATTGACCCAAACTGTAACAGGCCTAGACTTTGTTCTAATTGTTGTCTGGAAAAGCTGGGCTGTGCAAGGAATCTTCTAAGTCCTTCCTTATCCTGGTTTGAGTGCCTTAGGAAGAGGCAGCTGGCTGCAAAGAGTAGCCCAACAAAGTTCCGACCTCGGAAAAGGTCTGCTTGGTGTAAGGTGGGACTTCTTATTAAAAAACCTCTTGACTGGAGTTTGTCAATTACCACTCTCAGGTTTTGTCAGCACTCTTCTCTGTTGGTTCCCCAGATTAGCCAATCATCTAGGTAGGCCACCAGTTAATCCTTCATTCCTAAGCTCCCATAAAATAAGTACAGTATATATAAAAATTTATGCAGACAATATGTTTGTTCAAATTTAACGGGTCAAGGCTCACCTTTCATTTGGAGGAATGGATCTTTCTCTATGATCCCCTTTTAAAAGGGGGTCTGATTTTTGGAGGAGGGGGAGGGTAAGACCATCTCTACCCTAGCCCATTGTGAATTTTACTGTGTCCCCCAAGGGGAGGACATCCACTGCATGTTCTGCTGCAGAAGACAACCCCAACCATGCAAGTCCTATAGGGCTCTGTCTCTTCCTTTCCTTGTAATACGCAGTCCAGAAGTTGGTTTTTCTTTCTCTGATAGGAGTGTCTTGTTTGCTTTGAAAGGGGTGCTGATGCTACAGGCAGTCCCTGGTTAACGGCGGGCTTGGTTAACAGCGATCCGGTTTTATGGCACTTGTCTAGCGACGAAAATCAGTAATTTTCGGCGCTGAAAATCACCGATTTCCACTTATCGGTGCTGATAATTGGGTATTGGTGCTGATACATACCTAACAGAGGCACTGATAACCGAAAATCGGCGCTTTTCGGCGCCGATAACCCCGAAAATCGCCGAAATTGCCGATTTTTGGTTAGCTGCAATTTTCGGTTATCATCACACCCTCAGAAATGTAACCCCGCTGATAACCGGGGACTGCCTGTATTGTTATCCTTTCTTCTATTGTCGGAGGGGTCCTTTAGTAGTGACTGGAGGCTTGTGCAGTTCTGATCTACACCAAGCTTTCTTAGGCTAAGGAAGAGGAAACTCTCAAGGGTATTGTTTCTCAGATTCCCCTTTTTTAAAAACAGTATATACTGTACAGGCAGTTCCCAGTTATCGGTGGGGGGGGGTTTCTCTTCTGACGCCGTGACGATAACTGAAAATTGCCAATTTTTGGTTATCGGCGCCTGTACTGTGCAGTTCTGTTGTCGGGCTCATTCAGTGAGTTGTGCGACAACTGACTCTTCAAAAAGGGTCCCAACAGATAGGGGAATAAAGCAGTAGGGAGGTTACAGTGGAAAGCTAAATGTTGGAGCCCACCAGTGCTTCCTTTCAAGCCGTAATGCGACACTCAGAAAGGCTTAGAGTGCTTCCAATAGGGTCCACATAAGTGTTTTGGCTACTGCAGTGAACATTGTTCTGGACGACACTTGAAACTCTTTAATTAGGCTTAGCCTAGCATAAAATTAACCCATGGCTGTGCTGAGATTTTTCTCATGAGGGAGGTCAATGTTGCTCATTCCATTGTAGTACTATCAGATATTGTGTTGGTGGAGACAATTGGCTTTATTTCTGCCATAAACTCTTTTCCCAGTCATCACAGAATTCTGAAATTCCATCTTCACATGATTGATTGTTTCAAAAGTGAAGAGACAGAAGGCTGATGCCTTCCAGAGAGGTTATTGGTTCTGTAAAATTGTTGTTGTACTATATTTTCATTAATATGGTTGCTTCTGTTTGGCTTTCATTGCTATATTATTTGGCAAGACAACTGTCTCCTTCAACGGTTTTTGAATTTTTACTGAAGGAGGGACCAAGTGCCATTTAGTTTTGGGAAAGGCCACTCTGTCCAAAGATTCTGTATGCTCTACCTCAATCAATTTTCCTTTTATTAATGAGATATTTTCCGTCTGGTGAAAGGTTTCATTAATGAGATATTTTCCATCTGGTGAAAGTTTTCATTAATGAGATATTTTCCATCTGGTGAAAGGATGCACATTGAGGTGTCTTGCCAAGGGTTATCAGTATCATTCCCAGGGCCAAATATTGGTTCTCTTACTACATTCTGATTTGAGGTTTTATTGTCCAACCTGGTCTCAATTGTTACCAGTCGGAGCTCTTGGAGAGAGTGGGCTGTCTCTTATTATCTATTCTGACTTCAACAGGGGATCTAGACAACTGACTCAACTTCTTTTTGGGCTTAGGTATTTTATTACCTTGTTCCCGTGACCTATGATTTTCGGTGAGAGTCCTATCTCTGCCTGGGCAGACTGTCCAGCCTCTCAATCCTCTAGCTCAAAGGATGAGAAATCTTACATAGCACACCCGATTCCATATCCAGGACACCTGAATTCCTCATGAGAATCATGAAAAGCATCTCTACGTTAATGCTCAGAAGTGAGTCCTTGAAGGAGTTACACTGTCTTGGAGTCATCCTGGATACTGTTCATAATTTTCTTCCAGAATTCTGAAAGTACTGCAAGTGGAATTTTTCCATCAGAGAAGCCTGCATGAACTGATTAGACAAGGCAATCGTATCACCACTGCTTGGCAGTATAGAAGTACAGCAAGCTGAATTTCCTATTAGGGAAGCCTGCATGAACTAATAAGCCAAGACAATTGTACATCACTGCCTGGCACTACAAAAAGTACAGCGAGCAGAATTTTCCTATCAGGGAAGCCTGCATTAACTGATTGAGCCAAGGAATCATATCATCACTGCCTGGTAGTACAGAAAGTACAGCAAGCAGAATTTCCTATCAGGGAAGCTTGCATGAACTGATGAGCTAGTGCAGTCATATCACCACTGCCTGGCAGTATAGAAAGTATAGCAAACTGAATTTCCTATTATGGAGGCCTGCATGAACTGATGAGCCATGGCAGTTGTATCACCACTGCCTAGCGATATAGAAAGTACAGCAAGTTGAATTTCCTATTATGGAAGCCTGCATGAACTGATGAGCCAAGACAGTTGTATCATCACTGCCTGGCAGTACAGAAAGTACAGCAAGCGTAATTTGCCTAATAAGCACAGCCATTGTAGGATAAAGGAGAATTTGGTAGGAATTGACTCTGATATAGAAATTGTTACTGTAATTCCCTTCTATAGTCTTTTGCACTGCTTAGATCAAAACGCCTATCCATCATTTACTGTTGCCTCCTTGCCAAGAATGAGGACTCTTTAAAGAGGAAATTCCCTATTCAAATAAGGGAACTCAGTATTCAGGATAAGACATTCTACCATATTCATGGCAAACATCCCAGATGGTCAGCTTTTCCTGCACCCTAGAATAAATAAAAAACTCTCTCTCTACATTGGCTGAGAATTATTGTAGCATCTCTAATCAAAAAGGCAGACTCTTACCCCTTTCCTGAGTCACATGAGATCCGGAAGGTGAGGCAAGTATTTCTGAAACACTGTTGCCATAAGATCGAGCAAATTCCACTACACTGTGTCAGAAGGTGGAATAGTAAGTCACAGCCCCAAAGGCATCCTGGCAGAAAACCAGGGGCCTTCTTGATGTAGTTGTCATGTTGCGATATTGCCAAGGAAGGCACAGTAACCTTGCAGCTGGGCCTACCCTAATTAGGTAAGTCATCGTAGAACCACTAGGGATTAAACATACTAAAGGGTGCCCCACAAAAAAAACCGGAAATTTTAGATTTACATTATGTATTTTACACACTGTTGCCTGGCTCAGAGCCAATACACCTGGCTTCATGGATTTTATCATGTGGGGTTTACTGTTACATCAGCTTCATTTACAGAGGAGAGAGGTTACAGACATACAATCCTTAAAAAGTCATTCAAAGGGTGACTGGAAGTTGGCTAGACTGTCTGTGTCTTGTGCAGCTGCCCATGGAAAGCATTTTGAACACCACATCTAACATTTGTTTTTGTTTGTTTTAACAATATTTCTGGTAACAGTAACTGTTTTCTATTTCCAACAATTAAATAAACTGTACCAAATTTCCTGGTTTTTTGTGGGGCACCCTGTATATAGGTTCCTGTGTTTTTCCTGTTCTTTACTACCAAACACTAATGGGTACCTGAGATAAAGAATATGGGTGATAACTTACGTGACTTTACCTTGGAACATAGTTTTTTTCAGGGTGATTGGGATTCATTTATCAGGGGGTAGGCTGTTTCATCACCTGTCAGCTTTATTTGTGAGCCTCTTTGGGAATGAACAGTGGCTATGCTATCAAAAAAGGGATTTTGACAAAGGAAAAATCTATTTCTGAGGGAGGACCTGTGTCACCCGGTGAAATGTCCCTTAGAGCACACATTTCTAGGTATAAATATTGCTAAAAATACCAGAGAAAAAAGCCAACAGGAATGCTGAGGTTACTACCCTCAGAGCGATCACCTATTATGTAACAGGTGTCGGTATAGAGCAGGGTGAGTGAATTTGTCCACTACCACAGGACCTAACTCTGTAGAACGTCCCAATGTCAAAACCCCCGGTACGAGAAGAGCCGTTCCAGTGGCAACTCACCCGGACCTGCACCCGACGACCTGAGCGCCATCTACCCTCATTCCAGGTTAGCACCCACCTAACCAGCTTGGTATGCCTACTAGGGGGGGGAAATTGAATAACCTGGGAGGGTCACCGGGTGACACAGGTCCTCCCTCAGAAATAGATTTTTCCTTTGTCAAAATCCCTTTTCTGAGCTCCGGACCTGTGTCAGCTGGTGAAATTGTATCAGAGAATCATACCAAGCAAGGTGAAGGATTATAAGTGACAAATAAAAGGTAGAGATAAATAAAGGCACCGTTACTTAAGCCTAATTTAATTATCTCAGCAGTAGAGAAATATAAGTTAAACATTAATCTTAAGACTAAGAATCATTGTGGACAAAACAAGGTTCTGAACAGATGGTATTAAAACTTAAAGTAACCATGAAACATAGACAATTAACGGTACTCAAACTTTAGAATAACATAAAGAAAATTTACAATTCCACTTAAACCTAACACCGCAAAACAGGTACAATTATATATACATAAACTAGGGCCAGGATGTGAAGCATGCGTGGCCCAGGAGAAGATGGCAGGGAAAGCAAATGGGGCAGGCAGGCGGGAGGGGAATGGGAGAAAGACTAACTAGGAGGGAGGGATAATACTCCCTGCAGCCACTGTAGGGAACTTCAGAGCTTCCAGTGATTTAAGATAGTGGCGCTTAAACACTGATGGAGATTTCCAACCCGTATACTTTTTCAGATCATCAAAATTCATATTGTGGAAATAGTTTGTGGAGGTTGCCACTGCCCGGATATCATGTACCTTCGGTACTGAATCTGGGTTAGCTTGTTTAATGAAATATAAAATCTGTTGTCTGATAGCTTTTAAGGAAAGTGTCCCACCTTTTTCCCTGATAAAAAGAGGACCAGACAAAACCTGAGAAGTTCTCCTTAAGTAAGCCCTCAGTGTAGTGACTGGGCACAAGGATGGATCCTGTGGAAGAGGAACAACCTTCCAAGGAGACCACCTATCCTGAGGGTCTTCATTCTTTGCTAGGAAACTTTGGTCTGGGGAAAGAAGAATTTCTCCTGACGGGAGGAAATCTACATGATTAACACCTCTAGAGAGAGCGGACAGTTCCGATATCCTAGCACCTGAAGCTAGGCTAATTAGGAACAACGTCTTCCTTAACAGACTCAAATATGAACAGTTATCATTATCAGTTTCTGATGCTAGTTTCAAAACATCGTTAAGAAACCAAGAAACCGTGTGAGGACGGGTTGCTGGTCTCAGACGAGCACATGCCTTTGGGATTGATGAAAAGTATGAGTCTGTTAGGTCAATGTTAAAGCCATGCAAAACACTTTCTTCAAGGCTGACTTAGCTGTGGTAATTGTAGCTGCAGCTAGACCTTTTTCAAACAATGACCTAAAGAAAGAGATTGCCAAATTCGTGGTCATAACCTGAGCTTCAGAATGTTTAAGGAAAGATGCCAGTTTTTTAACTGCTGAATCGTACTGCCTGAGAGTAGATTCTCTTTTATCTGATTCCAAGAACAGAGTGTTAACTGGGTCTATATCCGCCCCTCTCTGAGCGGCGAATTTCATAAAGTCCACAAAGCCAGGGCATTCAGAATTCTTGAGGAAGCTGACACAGTCCACGTTTGTACTACTTGTGTCAGTTTGGGTCTGGGTAACAGATGACACTTGAATTTCAGCTCCAGCAGAAGAGGGTACCAGTTGCTCTTTGGCCAATTGGGAGCTACCAGAGCCACCTGTCCCTTGAAAGACCTGAGTTTGTGCAGCACTTTCAGCAGCAGGTTTACCGGAGGGAACAGGTAAATCCTCTGCCACTTGTTCCAGTCTAATGTCATTGCATTGCATCTGTGGCATGAGCTTGAGGGTCCAGGTTGGGGCCACATAACAAGGGAGTTTGTGGTTGCTCTCCGTGGCAAACAAGTCTACCTGGAGACCTGGAACCTGAAGGCAAATCCAAGCGAACGAGGCTCTGTCCAGAGACCACTCCGACTCCAGCGGAGTTGACCTGGACAGAGAGTCCGCAATGACATTCCGGACCCCTGCAAGATGAGTGGCTGATAGGTGCCATTTATGCTTTTCCGCCAGAGAGAAGATGGCTATCAACACTTGATTGATACGACTCGACTTGGAGCCTCCCCTGTTTATACAGTGTACCACCACTGCACTGTCCAAAACCAGTCTGATATGGATCTGTTTGGGAGGGCGAAGCCTTTTCAGAGTCAGAAACACTGCCATTGCTTCCAGGATGTTGATATGGAACTGGCGGAACATTGTGGACCATGTTCCTTGTATTTTTTCGTATTGAGAATATCCTCCCCAGCCGCTTAATGAAGCGTCTGTGTGGATTACTAGTGATGGAGGAGGAAATTGAAGGGGCACCGATTTTGACAGACCCTTGACTGTTGACCACGGCCGGAGTCTTTTTCTCAAAACTGGAGGGACTAGAGACACCTTGTCCCTGAGTTTGATATTGGCTCGTCTCCGCCACACTCTGTTTGTCTTTCAGTTTTGCCTTCAGCAGCAGATCTGTGACAGATGCGAACTGAAGAGAACCCAGGATCCTCTCCTGAGTCCTGCGAGAAGCTTTCCTGCACTTGAGGAACTGCCTGGTGGCCTTGGCTATCTCTCTCCTTTTGGCTGGCGGAAGAGACAGTCTGTGTGAGTCTAGGTCCCACTGGATACCTAGCCACCGAAACCGAGCCTCCGGAGTTAGACGGGATTTCTCCCTGTTTATCTGAAAGCCTAGGGACTCCAGAAACTTGATCACTATGGCTGTAGCTCTCCGGCATTCCCCGACGGTGGATGCCCAGATTATCCAGTCGTCTAGGTATGCGGCTAGCATGATCCCCCGGGACCGTAACTGCTGTACTACTGTCTCTGCCAGCTTGGTGAATATTCGGGGCACTATGTTGAGCCCGAATGGCATGACTCTGAATGCATAAGCTTGCCTTCCCAGTCTGAATCCTAGGTAAGGAGAGAAGTTTCTCGCAATCGGGACGTGATAGTATGCGTCTGAAAGATCTATAGACGTGGTGACGGCTCCACGAGGAAGTAGAGTCCGTACCTGAGAGATTGTAAGCATGCGAAATTTGTCGCATTGTATGTAAAGGTTGAGACGAGACAGATCCAAGATTACTCTTTGTTGAGCGGAGCCTTTTTTGGGGATGCTGAACAGTCTGCCTTGGAATTTCAGGTGCCTCACTTTCTTTATGGCCCGTTTTTGGAGTAGTTCCTTCGCGAAGTCCCGCAGGGCTTGTGAAGGGGGTTGATGGAACCTGACCCGAGGTGGTGGGTCCTTGACCCAACTCCATCCCAGTCCCTTGGAGACTATACTGTGGGCCCACGGGCTGAAGGTCCACTGATTCCTAAACAGGTAAAGCCTCCCGCCTACCTGAATCTTCTCATTGGGAAGGGGAAGGTTTACTTCCTCTGCCCCGGCCGCCTCTTCCACGGGAGAGGGACCGCAATGTAGCCTTGCCTCTGAAGGCAGCTCTTGCTCTGCTTCCCCTTGCGTTTTTATTGAAGCCACGAAAGGAACCATGGCTTTCATAGGCTGGGTTGTACGCCGGAGACGTTACAAAGGTGGGGGAGGCAAGGGAATGCTGTGCACAAACTGTTGGGGTTGGGCCTTTGAGGTGGAAGGCTGACCGACTGGAGAGACTGGTACAGCCTGAACTACAGTTGGGGTTTGTGGCCTCCTAAACTTCTTATACCTTTTCCCTGACCTGCTATGGGAACCGGAGGACTCGGAGATTTTGCGTTTGGCGGGAATACCCCACCGGGAGCGGAGGCTCTGGTTAGCCCTGGTTGCTTCCACCAGGACATTATTCACCTCATCCTCGGGGAATAAATTAGCCCCCAAATCGAGCTTTTCATCAGTTTATTAGGCTCATGCCTAATAGTGGCGTCCGTAAAAATATGTTTGCGACAGTTCATCCTTGCCACTGTAAAATCAAACAGGTCTGCTTGGAATCCCGCCAGCAGAGATTTAGTTAAGACCTGGAAAAAGGGTTCATCTGAATACAACACAGCTGTCGCCTCTGCCATGCACAAGGAGTTCATTGCACAGCTCAGCCGACACCTAGCGTCGAACTCCGGTTTCAGGAGAGCCTCCGGAATTTTGGGAAGCTGCTCACTGAAGAGAATGGACGCACAGTCTGGGTCCAGCTTGCCCGCCGTAAAGGTGGACGGGACATCGTTCCAGAATTCGGAGTCACTGGGGAGGACCAAAGAGGTGGGATCGGTCTCCCGGAGCTGCGGCATCGACTTACCCTCCATGCATGCCTGAACAGTTGCCTGAGCCACTTTCGACATGCAAGGAGTTGCGATCCTATCCCCCAAAGAAAACATAGTAAAATTTCCTTTGAAGGGGGTCAACTTTGTGTTCTCTGCTTCCCACTCCGCAAGGGTGCGAAGCAGAGCCGATTGAGCCTGATCCCTAGGAAAGATGACTGTCTCCTTAGGGACCTTATCTGTTCTCACCCACGCTTCCTCTGTCAATCTAGTGAAGCCTGGGTAGGGAGGAAGCAGACCTGGAGGAAAGAACTCCAGCTCCTGAAGTCTGCGCGTCCCTAGGCCTTCAATGCTGGGGAGCATGAAGAGCCAAGCGCCAAGGGTTCCCCCTTATCGAAAGGAGGAAGGGCGGAGGCATCCGGAATGGTGTAGGATGGAGCTAACCCACCGGAGCGCACAAGCCCGGAGATCTTGGTCTCCTGGCTCTGCAGCTTTTCCAATACTGTCTTCCACCTCTCGTCCATCTGCTTGTTGATTGTATCAAGCAGCATGCTTGCCAATTCTTGGAAATTGGAAGCAGGTTGACGAGGGGGGGCTGGCTTTGGCTGCCCTTGATCTCGACCCCTTTACAGAGGGAGTGTCACTAGCTACGGAAGCCACTGGGCTAGAAGCCCGTGACTTCCCCGGGGGAAAGGGAGTTGTCTTGCGGGAGGAAGAGGACTTATATCCCTTACCTTTTAGTGACTTTTTTTACCTTGGGGATGGTCGATGTCAACCTATCCCCAAGGTAGGAGGACTTCTGGAAACCCTGAAAAGAAGATACAGAGGATGAAGGGGAATTAAAAGGAGTCCGCTCCCCTGCCTCACTTACCTCCCTACCTACCTCCTGGTCGGTTCCACATTCATGGGCTCCAGGTCCAAGTTAATGGCTGCCACTTCTTCTGACACTTCCGCTGCTATGTTGACATCCTGGGAGGGCTGCGTCGCTTCCCGGATATGCTTTCGATCAAAGGGGCTGCCACTTCTGCTGGGACAGCCGCAGCAAACCGGGCCCCGGGAAGAGGAGGTTACAAATGGCCTCCGATAGAACATATGGCCTCCCGACGGGACGTTCCTCCCAAAGCCAGCCACCCAACCCCTAAGGGTGGCCAAGGAAGCGTTGCGAGAAGCTTGTTTGGCCTGAAAATAATAAGGACTAACTAATTGCACATCAAGGACTTAAAATATATATAAGGGATATAACAAGAACCTTATAAACTATCAAATAAGTCAAGGAACCAGGTAAACTAAAGGCCGTAACTTTAGGCTTACCGACTCGTCCTGGAACTGCTCAAACAAAGCGTAGCACACTTCACATCCATCCGGGTGCCAAACGATCAAGTCTCCCACCCTGACTGCGCAGCCGGAGTGGGAGCGGCAGACAACATGGCCGCAGGGCTGGTGCAGCACTGCGG
Organism: Macrobrachium rosenbergii; assembly: GCF_040412425.1. Classification (NCBI taxonomy): domain Eukaryota; kingdom Metazoa; phylum Arthropoda; class Malacostraca; order Decapoda; family Palaemonidae; genus Macrobrachium; species Macrobrachium rosenbergii. Next base: position 14,163,301 of record NC_089798.1, read on the forward strand.
TGCACCCGGACTCCTGGCAGCGTACCATCTGTATGGATAAACTGTATATGAGTATGCTTATCTGAAGGCACGCCGGAGTAAATCCGGCGGAGATAGGGGCCTTATGCTAGAGCAGATAACAGGACATGCAATTAGCAGATTATTAGTCCTACCGGACTAGTCCGGTGAAGCAAAACACATATATTATACATGGCAAATAAGTTAAGGAACGCCGGAGTTAAACCGACGGGAATAATATATACCTTAACCTAAAATCTTGCAGCATGACAGAGTAAGTTAAGTGACGCCGGATATGATCCGACGTGAATGATATATACCTTAACCTAAGGTCATGCACACTTAGAATTAAATATAAATTGCCATGAGTGCCGGAGACCGGCAGAAAAATCGCTGGTTAAATACATGGAATAGCAGTTTTTTAATGCTGGACATGTCATTCCAGTACTGAGACCCCGGAAACCCCGCTACCCCCGCCATTGGTTACGATGTAGGGGCGGAGTGGTTCACTATTAGAGCAGTTCTCGTACGTCCATAGGAGAACAAAAGTGAGTAAAGCCAACCTACTAAAACCAAAGGCCACCGGAGTGGAAAAGGCTAGCAGTAACGGGGGACCGAAGATCAGAGGAACGGAGTCAGCTAGGGTTGTGTAGGCCCTGAAAGTGTCCGGAGTTCCGCGAACCAATGAGGAAGCGAACAAACGAAACACTAGCGAGGTGTGTGACGTTAAAACGGATACCAGGAGGGTGGGTAACCTCCGATTGGAGACCCGTCTAGGTCCCCCCCCCCAGAGAGTGACGGCCCCGAGAGGACGACGCTCCACACACAGGGAGGGATAACACATCACCTGCTATACAGGGGAAAGGTGGGGGAGTAACGACATGGCTGTGTCACGATACCAAGGTCAACTGAGTGGGGGAAACCCCCAGACACTGACCGCAACCCCCTTACCGGGTGTTGAAATGTACCGAGCCTCCCCTCGCAGGGGAAGAAGACACTAGCCAGAAGTTACGAAAAGAGGTTAGGCTATGCACATTGAATTACTGCAACCCAACTCACATCTTTTCCCTGAAAACGAAGCCTATAAAGGGAAAAAAGGGAGAGAGTGGAGGAAGGGGGAGGTAGGGGGGGGAACTGTGAAGGGGATAAAATTTCCGTTCAGAAGGCCAACCGAAGACCGACATGTAGGGCATAGGGCTATGCATTGCGAATCACTTTTCTCCCTTCATTAGAAGGGGAGGAGGATTAACAGAGAACCCAAGCATACCCAAAACACACGGAACAGCGGATGGAACAACGAACGTGGCGCTCCCTTCACCGGCCCACACCTCCTTCCACAACTCAAGCGACACAGTCGGGAGAGAAGGGAGCAGAGTCAATGAGCAAAGCTAACCTACGTAGCCTAACCCACCGATTAAGACAAGAGGGTTAGGCTAGTACCACAAAACACAAATATATACTGCTAAAATTTAACCAACAACAATACATCAATACATAAACAACTAAAAAATATAAGATAATAAATGCTTGTGCTAGGGGTATGTTCTACCCGAGCGAAGTGAACAGGAAGTGGGCAACCAAAAGGGCCGCTCCTGATGCCAAGCTAAGGTAATATTAATCCATAAATATCCATGTCATCCATTGTACCACAATTCAGAAAAACCGATTGTAAGATAGCACCAGCTTGGGGAACAAAATCTACTCGAGCGAGAGCCAAAAAAATCTTTATGAAGGGGTTAAAAGCATAAAACCGTGGGAGGACGCTCCCTAAAGAATTGATACTAACACCAGTATTAATACCAGCACACTGGCCCGCTCAATGTAGATAAAATTCCCCAAAATGAACTTCCTGAAGGGGTAACGTCAATTGTAAGACAAAACATTAATGTAAATGACCCAGCGAAACCTCTAATGAACTGGTCTATAGAGGCGTACCGCTAGGTCATCATGGCGGGGCCGGGCGAACGCAGAGGAACGCCCGATATTTGACCCAGTAATTATTAAATTAAGGGCCAAATACAGCCTCCATACAACTAAAACCCCGCAAGAAGATGGTACCTAACTTAGTGGTGGTGATTTCAGTGACAGAAGACATAGTATTCCAAATTAAGCGAAAAGAACACAGAGCACAAGCAAAAGCGTGATCACAGAAACGCGTGCTAAGATGGAATGAGGGTAGATGGCGCTCAGGTCGTCGGGTGCAGGTCCGGGTGAGTTGCTGCTGGAACGGCTCTTCTCGTACCGGGGGTTATGACATTGGGACGTTCTACAGAGTTAGGTCCTGTGGTAGTGGACAAATTCACTCACCCTGCTCTATACCGACACCTGTTACATAATAGGTGATCGCTCTGAGGGTAGTAACCTCAGCATTCCTGTTGGCTTTTTTCTCTGGTATATTTAGCAATATTTATACCTAGAAATGTGTGCTCTAAGGGACATTTCACCGGCTGACACAGGTCCGGAGCTCAGAAAACAGGTTTTGATGGGGAAAACCTATTTTTGGTAGCTGCTGTGAGTCTTCAAACCCACCCACTTTCCCTTACAGAATGTCATGGGAGTCTAGGGTGAACATTTGATTTTACCTTACCTTACAGACAGACCTTACAGTTCGTTCGGGTTACCCCAGGTCCCTCAGTGTGAGGCACCTCTGACCTGGGGAGTAATGAGGAAAATAGCCAATGCTTTTGTCACATCTGTGCGAGAAGGATGAAGGGAAGACAAAGTCAGTCACTGTATGTAAGAGACGAGCCCTCTTGCCTTGAGTCCTTTATATTCTATCACTGTGCCCAGCAAGCACTGATCTGGCCAAGACCAACTATAAGAGAATTCTTTGAGATTGGTTGGCCCGTCTTATGGAGCCCTGCGGGTGACCATGAGACTAACTTTTTGAGAACTCACAGTAGCTCCCAAAAAAGGTTTTTCCTATGCCAAAAATTGTTTCATTATTTTGTTTCTTTCCTTCTAACCTATTATTTCTTATATACCACATTTATTATCTTTAGTTTACACTAGGCTCTCTTATTGCTGAATGCCAATAATGCAATGTTCCTTGTATGATTTGCTGTCCATTCTATTCTCTTACCTTATAATTATCCTTTTTGCATTTCAATTGCCTGTACAGTATTAAGGAACCTACCTTACTGTAATATTCAAAGTTTTTGTTGGTGTGCAATATTTTGGATGCTGATTTTGCCTTATGCTGTTTTCTTTTGTCTTTTCATTTGTACTCTGTATTTATATTTATATTTTCCCTTATGTGTTTCTGTTCTTTTTTCTACACTTTCCGTTATATTTCTTTTCTTTTTTCTACACTTTCCCTTATATTTCTTTTTTTTATGTATTTTGATTGTAATGTGATTACGTGTGATACTGTATGCTGTAAAACATGTCCATCTATCTCACATGTTGGACATGTTAGGATTCTAACCAAATTTACACCGGTCATATGTAAAACCACAGGAGTACGTTACTGTATCCGGCATGTATGTACTAGTATGAAGCATTAAAGGTGTTCCTAGAGCTGATAAGGGCTATATATCCATAGCTGATTCTGTAACCTCTATCTGTTTTAGTTAATCTACCTCTCTAAGGCCTATGGATTCAATTCCTGTGGCCTCTAAAGACCTCCAGAATGAGGAAGCTGAAAAAACTTATTTCTTTACTTTGTTCCTTAAGCAAATGGCACTGAACATCCAGAAGCTTTCAGAGATTCTGCCCATTGATTTGCTTGCCCTTCCAAGAGAAGGGGACATTTTCCCCACTCCTGCTTTTCTTAGTAAATCTCCATTTGTGTGAGTCTATCATTCTTCTCTATAATCACAGGTAGAAGTAGCCAACCTTTGGGGTTAATTATAGCAGTGGCCATGGTTACTCATCAGGGTTTGGTTATAGAGTAGCCTCCTTTGAATTCTCTCAGTTAACACTGAGGCTGCTCATTAAAGTACATTTCTGCACAAGAGGTGAAAGCTTGTCCCTGCTCTGACTTGAAATCAGATTTTATTTCAACTCCTTAAAAGACGATGTTTTGGAGAGACTCTCAAGTAGATTAATTTTCTCCCAATTCAACAATCACCTTAAGTCCAAGTAGTTATCCTTGGTATTGTAACTTACAACAGCTGCTGCTCTGAACACAATTCTTTTGGACTTAAGGAGATGTAGGGAGAAACTCTAAGGCTAGAGCAGGTAAAGCCATGACAACTCCGCAAATTTTCCGTTAGCCAGATGCAGTCTAGAAAGTTTTGTAAATGGGAAGGTTTTTCCACACACATCCATCATGTCCCCCACCCCCTTGTATAGAAGCCTTACCCAGGGATGTGTTATCACCTGTGTCTAGACCCACAGTGGTTTAATTCCAGTGAAGATAGACTCCAGAGAATGTTTCTTGAGAGAGATGCTCATCACTGCCAAGTAGCTAGGAGGTTGGTTACTTCTCTGTGAAGTTTAAATCCAAGATATCCAGATGGTGCCCTACTCTCTTGCTAACAGCATCCTGAATGAGAGTCTCCATTCTGAGAAGTCTGTCTAATTTGCTTTCCTCTTCTGACTTTTGAGGACAGCTGATATTGTGGGTTGCAATGTCTTTCCTACCCTCCTGGATAAGGAGATTACCAAGGGGCTAGGTGCCACCACTAACAAAGCCACCACAAGACCACTTGGTAGCTGAACTTCCTTTCATTCACACAAGTCACCAAGTAGCAGAAATTGTAGGGCATTTCTTGGTTCTTTTTATCCTTATATTCTGGAAGTAGACAATCATTAAGGTCTCCTGCCACCCCAGTGTGGAGCCTTATGCTAATACAGTACCTCTTTTCTATACAGTGACCCTGAGGACTCCACTCACCCTTTCATTCAAGCAGAGGAGTTAGAAGACTCCCTAGAAATCTCCAAATGGTCATCATAGGAGATGAAACTCAGGAGTATGTCCACTTCTGCTTCCAGTTGGGGCTTCTCTCCAGAAATTCTGGAACCACTGGTTGGATGTAGATATAGAATTGGTCTCTGTAGGAGCTGGCAGGATTATCTTCCTTCCCAAGACCAAAGCTTTTATAAAAAGGGGAATCAATCATTTTTATCAACCAATTTGAATGAGACAGGAGTGTCTTAAAATGCTTTAATTTTTGCTACTTTAGGTCATCTTAAAAGTGTATGAAAGCATTCCTAAACATCTAGCATCCAGTTTAAAGGTCAGTTGTCATGAAATAGAACTGTACCTACATCTGTGACCTTTAAAGAAATATGGAAACTTCTCCTGTCAACAATTTTACTTCCTGGAAGACTCCACATTCCTTGTAGCCACAGGCTAGGTTATTAGTTTCTCTCATAATGGAAAGGAAGCACCAACTTTGATACCATTCTTCTAATCTCAGTCACTCATAGTGCAACATGGTCAGCTGGGGTACTTGGCTTCTAAGCTGCAGATGAAAAGTAAATGCTTCAGCCCACATTAGATGCAATCCCTCTGTAGCACAGACCATAGCTTCATTGACAAGGGGCTAGCCTGTTTTTCATGATCTCTTGTTAGTTGCCAGTACTTGTTGGCTGTCAGTCCCTCAGACTCAGAGTCTGATTAGCAACATGTCTTTCCCGCTAAAATAGTTACTCAGGCAGTTGTAAAGTGATGGGTTTTAGTGTAAAAACAAATAGACAGTAGTTTTTAAAAACATAGGTTTCTACTCCAGACACATCACTATATGTAGTAATTTGCCCTCATTTTTTTAGTATGTCTGTAAAAGGACCTGATATCTGAGAGCACTGATAAAGTGGTGGGATTATACCAAAAAAATAAATTTTTTTAAAAGGAAAATAAATTGCATATATTCTTTGGCTGTCTGATAAGAAATTCTTAATGAACATATATAGATCAGGTGAAGGTTTGATGACAATGGTATACTGTATTGTTTTTTGTGTAGCTTGGAAGCTTCGATTATTTACTTTTGCAAGTAGATCATGTTGGAACTTTTTAAAACCATATTTACCCTTTTTTCAGGTGGTGGTCTACTTGGATTACTTTTACCTAATACAACAAGAGTTGCTCTGAAATAATCATCCTTTTTAATGAAGGTGTTCTGAACATTCATCATGTGTGCAGTGGGACCAAAGTGTTGTGATAATTGTTGGCTAACAAGTGATAATAGACATACTGTATTTTATTAAGTTATTGTACTGTAAGTACCAAGTTTTAGTCATTGAAACCTAATCATACACTTTGTCAAGTGCTGATTCAAAACATTTTTATTTTTTGAAAAGTATAAACTGTAATCAGTATAATACACAATATGTAAGAGATGTAGAAAACACAGTTTTCGTGAATGTCTCATAAGAATTATATACACCTTCTGAAGGATGGTGTGAACTAGGTTATGTTATTATAGTTTATGTTACTAGGGAATAGGTCATTGTGAGAGGACATTCAGTTATATTGTATCTTCTTCAGCATACCCTGCAATGTTTATCAAATATCATTACAATTTGATAACACCTCTACCTAAGTTATAAGCCTATAAATTAGAAAAACATTCCTGCTGTACAGTAATTATTGTATTTCTCCCAGCATTATATCTTAGATTTATTCTCTATATGCCTATAATTGCATCAGTTATCGAGCCGATACTTTATGTATAAAGGACCCAGATTATTTTTTATTATTTTAGAGTACTGTACTATTTTCTTGTACCTGTATTAGTAATATCCTGTATCAAATTTACCCAAATGTATTTTTTTTAATTTTAAATAGCAGTTTGTTTTATCACACCCATAATTTTATGATAGCCTTGAACGTATGCCAGCTTATTTTCCAATTGCTCAGAAGTAGAGAAAGAATAAATTTCCACTTTGTCATGTGCACGTCTGAGCTCCAAAGTGCCCTCTAATGACATTAAAAGTACAGTAATCAAATCTTATCTGTCATATCAAGCACACTTGTTAAACGTGCTTACAGAATTTTCAAATTTTCACACTCATTCAATTTGAGGTTAACCTTTGCATTACTGCATTATTTAATTTCTTGCTACCTTAATTTTCACTTTAGGTATGGTTTTTCCTATGAAAACTGTCAGAATAAGAGTGATAAGTGTTTTGTATTGAGACAGTTACTTGCTGGTAGGAAACTTTCAAAGTAAGTGATATCTTCTATTTTGAGCAGCCTACTTACTTTTCTTTCTTTTTTATTAGTTGGTATTAGGTTTTGCTCTCATATCAGATTTAGGTTGGAATTGCAATGGTGTAGGGCTGTTACATCATTTGTTTTTTTCTGCTTTGCATACATTCATAAAGCTTCCTTTGCATATACACTTCGTTAAGGGTGTTTCTTTAATGGTTGGTGAAATGGTTATTGTTTTTTTTAACCTTTTTTTATTGTGAACTTAATCTTTGTGTATCTTTCAAGATTTTATGTTTAGCTTAGCCCAGGGCATGTTTATATCTTCCTGTAATAACAGAGAAAATGTATTAGAACTCTTTGTATACACTGGAAGATAATGCACAGTCCACAAATCCTGAGTCGGGCAAAAAGTTCTTTATCCTCCAGATTATGCTTTGATGAGTCTCTAGCAATATCATACTTTGTGATCTTCCTATTACTGAATCTGTATCAAGGACAATGGTAGCCTCTTCTAGAGTATATGTCTTGATAGGAGAGGTACTCCTCTAGCTACTACTTCAGTATTGGCAATGGGAACTTTTCAGTTAAGCTGTTTTCCATCTAGCCCTTTACAGCAATAGACTTTGGTGCCTGATTATTTTGCAGAGTTGAAGAGAACTTGTACTGATCTTTGACAAGAGATGAAATAATTAGCTATCATGAAGATAAGCCACAGATTTGTACCTCCTGAAAATCTTTGGATGTGATTCCCTTGCATAAAAGACAGCTTTCTAGTATTGTCAAGTGATGGAATGCATGTTGAATAACATCAGCAGGATGAGATATATGTCAGTTAGTCATTAGATTGGATCTTAGATGCTGTGGGGTTAATGAGGCATCCAAAATTCCTGGAGTGGCCCTAGAAGTTAAATCATGATTGGCTGCTTTGACCACGCACCATGAGGGTGTTATGGATGCATGCCAGTTCTTCAGGTTTGAACTGATCTGTTGATGCCAGGATGTCTTAAAATATTGGCTGCTATCTCTGCTCCGTTGGCAATATGGTCAGGTCAGGTACTTTAGTATTATCACTTGTGGAGTAGATTCTATGGAAAAATTCCTTAGAGTTATGCTAATAGATGCAGGCTGGCAAGGAAGGGTTATAGGAGTTGCTAACAAGTTCCTCAACAATGCCACAGAGCATCCTGAAAATTTTTTAAGGGCCAGAAGACTGGTAGTTTTCTTTGGCATCATATTCATCCTAGATTAGGATGTTGGCTTACTTCTCAGCTAATACTGTTTGGAAGAAGAGGGACCTTTGATAGTTTTACCAACCTCCATTTATCTTCAGGCTTTGAGAGTGTGAGGACTGCAGATATTATGGAATGGTTCTTGTTCCTTATCTCATTAATCAGGGAGATGACCAGAGCTTGGGTGCTATGACTACTTGTGCTGCCATAAAAATTTTATGTAGTTCTGCTTCCTCTGAAGAGCACAAGTTGCTTAGCTCTATAGAAGGGACTTTCATAAGACTCAGCCTTCTCCCTTTTCTAGAACAGGCAACAGTGTAAGTTTCATGGGAACCAGCATTGAGATCTTGACAGTTAACTCCAAGGCGTCAGTAGTTGCCTTTTCATTATAGCGAAAGAGTCAGGAAAAATGCCCAAAGTCTCCTTTTGGAAACCGTCCTCTGATCAATCAGCATTAGGTAGGGGAGTCTATAAAAACACTGCCACTACTGGCAAGAAATAATGGAGACCCATGGGTAGTTTCAACCTAGAGACAGGTTATCAGCTTATCAGCTCCCATTTCTCAGTTTGGGTGTCCTTCCTCCATCTCATTCAATACAGTTCGAGTGACACAGAAAAGTGTCTTGGGATCCCAGCAGGTTCTGTAGCTGCTGCTCCAAAGGCTTCAGACAGTTTAAGGCCAATTGTTGACCTCAGCCTCTTGACCCATTTTCTTCAGTTCTTGTCTTTTGAATGAAGACAGTTGTCTCTATTACAGTATTTGGAAGGACAACTATCTTGTACCATTCACTTTGGAACCCCGTTCACAAATCTTCCAGGATATTGCTCTATTTCTTATGACAGAGCAAGAGCTTCCAGTTCAAGAGTATGGTTTTTGGTCTATCATCAGCTCCACAGGTATTAACTTAGGTAATGACCCCAGTTGTGGTCCAGGTTCACAGAAGGGGCATAAGGTTGAAGAATATCTGGATGACTGGCTGATGATGGCCTAATCATGAACTTGGATAAGCCAGACTTGACCCCAGTAAAGCAGGTGATTTATTTAGATAATGATGTAGATACAGTACTCATGGCCTTCACAGTTCACCCAACAATTCAGAGAATACAAAGATTTCTCTCTTGTTTACAGGAATTCATATGGTCTCAGACCTCCCTTGCAAAATTCTCCCCTCTGAGTGAGGACTTGTCAGAAGATCAGTGCAACCTGTGAAGAGGTTTACAGACTTTAAAGAATGTTGGAGGCTCATATGTCGGATAACAGCTTCAGTTCACTGTCCTGAGAGTAAACACATAAATCTCTAGTAGCTGAAGGTATATTTTCCTTGTAATCCCACATGTAAAGCGTGATTGCAGCAGTAATGTCGGACAACTTCACCACATTGACTTACTAGAGGAACAAGGGAGGCCTGCAATCCCTGTCAATGCACCACTTAGTTGTGGAAATTTTTACTCCTTGAGCAGGCGAGATCAGGTGTTACACTCAGAATAGTCTCCAGATATCTGCAATGCTTCACAGAAACAGTGGGGTATTCCTGTGGTTGGTTTATGTGGGACATGTCTAAACCACAAGCTTCCAATTACTACTCCACTCATCTCAGCCCGAGAAGAACCCTAAAAGAGTTCAGAAGTCTGGTTAAACAAATCATTTATAACTAACTACTCCATTCAGCCAGACCAGGCAGTTTGGTAAAGCAATGCATTCATTGTCCTTTAGAACTGTGCATTTCCTCCCTTCTCTCTGATGAGACCAGTTTTAGAAAAGGTCTGCCAATCAGTCTATACCCACAAGATGTTAATAGCTCCACTTTGACCTCGGCAGGCGTTGTTTCCAGGTTTTCTTAAGATTTCACTAGATCCGCTAAGATCTTTGCTGAACTGGGATTTCACTAGAATTTAGGTATGTTGCTGGAGGCCATCAAGCAAGTTCTTATCAGAAGAGGTTATTTAGGCCAAGCTGCTGAGCCATCACCAGACTGAACATGTCCAAGTAGTACTTCTTTTCCAGTTGGTGTTGTAGGAGAGGCCCTGATCCACTCCCTTCCACTATTCCTCAGAAATGTAACTTAAAACCCTCCAGAAGCAATCATGACAGGGGTTGTCATGATTGTTTTAGCCACCAGCATGGAAGTTGGAAGTATTTTAAAACTGAATTGGCTTAGGGAAGCCATATTTGATAACTTATCAGGACACTGTTGAATCACAGGCACTGAATTTTATTGTCAGAGGTCTTGCGGTTAAGGTGTTATCCACATCACTTGACATTTAAAGTCAGTATGTAATTAGAATCTCACTATGTTTCATGGAAGTTAATACTTTAGTAAGATTTTATTTGAGATTTGACTTGCAAGTCTGTTGTCACCCTTTCTATTGACCTTAGCATTGCTGCTCATATTGACCCCCAATGTCAGTACGAGCTGTTCTGACTCTTCCTTCTCTTCCTTGTAGCCCTTTAATCATGATCTGTGGGATTGAACTCTGGGCTATCTGCTTCTGTTCAGGATAAATGAATCAAGTACAGAATAATTTCTTTTCATGTTCAGTTAGAAGGAGTTTTGAGCTGTACAAATCATAGACTTGTTAAGAAGGCAGTATTCATTTTCATGCTGCGTGTTAGCCAAATAACTTTTGAACCACTGGGCTCCTAATTCCAGTTCATTTGGTTCCAAAGGACTAACCTTAAATTGTGGAATTAAATTTAGTAATCTGACTTAATTAGCTTCTCATGTGTAGCAAAACAAATACAATTTTGGGAAACTAAAATTGATTTTTATTCATACTTATCATTTTAGGAAATTTTTAAGAGCCCTCATTCTGACCACACTTTCTTTGGCATTTATTTAGATAACACTCAGAATTATTTTACTACTGCTGATGGATGGTTTGGAGTCCAATATGCAGACAACAAAGTGGGAACTGTTCCTTCTGCATCTGAGCATGTCAGGAAAATGAGCTGGCTTACACCTATGGCTATCGTAAAGTGATATATTTTTATAAAAAAAAAAAAGTTAGTTTTAAACACATATATTGTATTAAAGTAGATGTATCAGTTGTAACAGGTTGATGTCATTACAGTGTTGTGTAAAAAAAGACCAGTTCTTTTCAACTACCTGCTTACTCATTAAAATATAATGATGGAGTTGCATCAGGTCATATGTACTTGAGATAAATTTTATTTTAGAAATGGGTGAAACTGTGTTTCAGTATGGAAGTTTAAGCAAATTCAACCCAAAAATCAGTACAGTATATTATATGTGTACTATTTAACTTTTAGTTTTTAACTCTACTAGAAATACAGTGTTGTATCAGCTTTCAATTTGTGCATCAGTGTCTGTTGTTTTGAAGCTTGAATCCCCTCCTCTTGAAATGTCATATAATGTAACTTGAAAATATTTGTTTCATTACAGTCCCATCAGTCATACATATATGCCTTATGTCTATGTCCCAAATGTTCACTAGATTCAACAGTTTTCTCTAACAAATGGGTCTGACTGATGGTATTAGTGTTATTGCTCCTGCCTGCACTACATCTGATCCTTCTGTGATCTTCCTCTGAGATGGCTGCAGGCAGCATACCCCAAGTGGGGTCTAATTAATGAATTTTATAATGTTTATATTTTCACATTTTTCTTGTTAACTAATCAGAAGGTTTAAAGTTACAAGTGGTAATGATTCCTAGATCTTTTCTGTTGACGACAATTCTCTGTGATCTTGGCAAGTATGTCATAATTGGCATTCTTGTTTTTTATAGCCTATGTACATGGCATCATTTATCAAAGACGTGTTATTGACCATCTGTATTGTCTTCTTGCAACTCTTTTATTGTTGTATTATCAGGTTTGATGCTCATTTTTGTGATATCAGCAAACTTGCATATTTTTCTTGTCATTCCAAGTCCAGCTCATTTATTTAGATAGGGAAGAGCAAAGGACCAAGAACTGAACCTTGAGGCACACCATTTGTGACTCTTTAACAATGAGATGATGTCCCATTGATGACAACTCTGATTTTTGTTACTGAGCTTGTCTTCTGTCTGCTCTCGCACTTCATCTGTGATAGATACACTCCTTACTTTTGTCATAAATCTTCTGTGTAGCATATTGTCTGATGCCTTCTGGAAATCCTGATACCTTCTGGAAATCCTGATAAAGTATTTCTTTTGATCTTATCATGCGTGCTAAACATGTTTGGGATGTTTAGAAGATTAACTAGCTAATTTATTGTGAAGCACATGCTGGTTCTTTGAATTAGGTTATGTTATCTGCTATGGTAGATTCTAGTATCTTACTGGGAACCAAAGTCTGGTTGAAAGGCATGTAGTTCCCTGGTTCATTCTTAGAAACTTTGAATATTGGTGCAGCATTGTGCGATTTGTTTACTCAAGGATGCTTTGTTACTATCACAAAAGTGAGAAGTAATTTCTTCTACTTCCTTCATCACCCTTGGATGAATCCATCTGAACCTCGGGACTTATTTTGGTTAGTTCTTATTTTTGTTTTTATGAATTCTGTTATTTTGTAAGTATATTTCTAAAGTACATTCCTTTCAGTGTAAAATAATTAATATTCGAGGTTACAGCTGTGTGATGGACACAGCCCTTTCAGTGGGAGAATTTAAAATTCTAGACTGATATTCGTTATTTTCTTAACAAGAGTTCACTAATATCAAAATAATTAATATTTATTTTGTAATTATTTACCTCCCTCCTGTCCCTCGAAACTCATTCGAGGGAATTTTACTCATAGATACAAGGGGGCGTACAGCTGTGTGATGGACAAGAGGGTTCTTGAACCAGTGGAATCTGTTTTCCCAGCTTCAAGCACCAAACTTCAAGCCTAAATGTTTCTCTGTGCTCTCTCTCCCTTCCTCATTTATTACTTCTGTCTTTTCAGATTTTATCAGCCTCCTTCCTCCTTCCATTTTGCTGTCCAGCCTCTCTAACTATTACATCTAGATTCAACTGCAGGGTTTCCCGTCAGTAGCACCTTTAAATCCTCTTGCTGTGTTAAATATATATTGCTTCCCTTCAACTTATTGTCCAACATCTCCAACTCCCTCTCCGCCAAGATTGTAAAAAGGGATACCACTACTGTGATTTGAGCTCATTTTTGAAGCTGATAATGGGAATTGTGGTAGTCTCGTCAACCACCTGATAATGTTTAGACCTGAGAGGTATGAGTTTATTAGTCTTATTGATATCAGGAGCAGGACTAATCTCTTAGAACTGCCCCATGGATTCCAGGAATTGGCTGGTTCCTAGAGATAGATCTCTCAACATTCTATCTGGTTTTACCTCCAAGGTGATTAACCCTTAAACGCTGACTGGACGTGTTTTACGTCAACAAAAATTGTCTGTCAGGTGCCAAGTGGACGTAAAATATGTCGGCTACAAAAAGTTTTTTTAAATATTCGCGGAAAAATACTTATAGGCCTCATTTGCAAAAAATTTTAAATCACGTGCCTTGAGGGATGCTGGGAGTTCACGCATCATGCTGTTGTTTTGTTTACAAGCGTGACCCAGCTGCGCATGCGCAGATTTCTTTCTTATCCCAAGAGAAAGCATCAGCTAACTCTGCTGAAAATCTCAGAAATTCTTTAGTCACTTTGTATTAATTTTTGCACCATTTTCTATTAGCCTTTACATAAAGTTTTATATATGAAAATGTGTGCAATTTCATGTAGAATACAACAAAAAATAACTCATGGTTGTAGCTTTTATCAATTTTGACATATTTTCATATAAATCACGATAAGTGCTAAAATTTCAACCTTCTGTCAACTTTGACTCGACCGAAATGGTCGAAAAATGCAATTGTAAGCTAAACCTCTTACAGTCTAGTAATATTCAATCATTTACCTTCATTTTGCAACTAACGAGAAGCCTCTAGCACAATATTTCGATTTATGGTGAATTTAAAAAAAAAAACTTTTTCCTTCCATCTGCCCTAACTCTGCTGAAAATCTCAGAAATTCTTGAGTCACTTTGTCGTAATTTTTGCACAGTTTTCTATGAGGCGTTACATAAAGTTTTATATATGTAAATGTGTGCAATTTCATGTAGAATACAACAAAAAATAACTCATGGTTGTAGCTTTTATCAATTTTGAAATATTTTCATATAAATCACGATAAGTGCCAAAATTTAAACCTACAGTCAACTTTGACTCGACCGAAATGGTCGAAAAATGCAATTGTAAGCTAAAACTCTTACATTTTAGTAACATTCAATTATTTACCTTTATTTTGCAACAAACGGGAAGTCTCTAGCACAATATTTCGATTTATGGTGAATTTTTGAAAAAAAACTTTTTCCTTACCTCCGCGCGCGGTAACTCTGCTGAAAAAATCTGAATTTCTTGTCACCTTGTCGTAATTTTCGCACCGTTTTCTATTAGGCGTTACGTAACGTTTTCTACATGAAAATGTGTGCAATTTCATGTAGAATCCAACAAAAAATAGCTCATGGTTGTAGCTTTTATCAGTTTTGAAATATTTTCATATAAATCACGATAAATAGAAAAAATTCGACCTTCAGTCAACTTTAACTCTACCGAAATGGTCGAAAACTGCAATTGTAAGCTAAAACACTTACAGTCTAGTAATATTCAATCAATTACCTTCATTTTGCAACAAACGGGAAGTCTCTAGCACAATATTTCGATTTGTGAATTTTTGAAAAAATCTTTTTTATGTCTGTGCGTTACGAATTCATGCATCATTTTGTGATAATATTTTCTCTGTGTTGCTTTGATCGTTTTACAATTTTTTATATACCAAAATCATCGTAATTTAGTGTACAATACAACGAAAAAAAAATAAACTGATTCGCTTTAACCGTTTTGCTCACAGTGCGATTTGTATACAATTATATATGAAATTTTTTTTCGCGCTGTCATATATTCCAATATTTATACTGTATATGATAATTATATTTTTTCATTTCTGATGGTTGCATACTAAACTTCAGGCAATGAAAAAAAAAGGAGCCAAAAATGAACTCTTAATCTTAAAAACTAAGCATGCTGTGATTTTTTGAAAAAAATTTTTTTCCGCTGCGGTGCTAACTCCCGAATTCCGCTGGTATACGGCAGACACTTTTGTAAATAGAGGCTCGGCGTTTATGGGTTAAGATGATGATAATTGCATTCATGTACAGTAAACCCCCCGTATTCGCGTTCTCATGATTCGCAGACTCACGCATTCGCGGGTTTCTCTGTGGAACATTTCTAGCCATTATTCGTGGAAAATTTGCCCATTTGCAGTATTTTTCACTGAGAAATATTTGCTAATTACTGTATTTTCATATAATTTTCATGAATAAATGCACTTTTTATGATAAAACTATTAAAATACTCAGGTATATGCATTTTTACAGGGTTTTTCTGTGTTTAAACTATCAAAATGGGCAGTTCTAAGTGTTTTAGAGGGGTTTTAAGTATTCGCGGATTCTAGCTATTTGCGGGGTGTGGGACACATCCCCCACGAATACAGTGGTTCACTGTAGTGCTCTTGTTCCCATCAAGTGGGTTTGGCTTGCACTTGAGCCACTTTATTATATGTTGGTTCCATTGATTGAAGCATGAACTCCATAAAGGCAAGTGGTTTCTTTTAGAAATTATTTTCAGAGTTTATTTATTAATTTATTTATTTTTAATTAAATTATGGATATGAATACAGTTTCTTCTACCACTGGACCTCATTACAATTCTCCAGCACAGGTAATGACTCTTGGCTCTGCTATGGAATGGGGTAGCCCAATAGAAAACTATTCATGGAAATTTGAAGACGTTTTGCACACGTAACCAGAAGTACTAGGATTATTCAAGGATCTCATACCCAGTACCAAATTGGCTTCCCTAGACTTCAATCATAGTGAAGGCTCATGAGACTTGCCAGCTGAGACAGTGAAATAAAAAACACAAATTTGAAAATCTTTTGTGTTAAATTCCTATAAAGTGCCATTATGAGACCTTATGGATAACATTCAATAATTATGGAAGAATATTAAAATAAGAAATAGGCAGATAGACAGACAAGGCTGGGGAACGATTTGATGAGAGATAGATAGATGGGATGGGGGATAAGAGAGAGGATGGAAGATAGATAGAAATTGGGATGAGAGAGAGGTTGGAAGGTAGATAGATAGATAAGGGTGGGAGATAGATAAAGAGGTGTGGACAAAAAGATAGGGGATAGATATATTGGTAGATAGGGATTGGGGACTAGAGAATGGTAGATAGATAGATAGATAGATAGATAGGGATGGAGGACAAGAGGATGAGAGGTAAATAGATAGGGATAGGGTCGAGAGGGTGAGAGAGAGATAAATAGATAGATAGTTACGGATAGGAGGTACAGTAGATATAGAGATTGGGGATGACTGGCACCCTCTGTAGAGCAGTTTCTTTTGGGATGGATAGATAGTCACAAATGGGAGATAGATATAGAAATTGGGGACGACTAGCATCCTCTGTATAGCAGTTTCTTTAGGAATCAAGCTCTGGTCATCCATTTTTGCTGAAGTTTACACCTCGAACTTTCATGGTAAGTTACAAATGTTGCCCATAAAGGCTTCTTCTCTTTAATAGCCTGCTGAAGAAGACACTGTGCATCTTGCAGTCTCTTCTTGAGGAAGTTGTTAGTTCTGCTTAGGTTTCTTGTGTGGTAGCTGTTGATACTACTAGGAAGCTAGTGATCTTCAAGGCAGTTCTGGTGGAAGTCAACTGGACTAGTAGCCATCCCAATTTAAAGAAAGCTGTTTTTTATGAAAAATACTCTTTATTCTTAGAGGGTTATGTAATTGATGTATTAGCTTAACCATAAACTCCACAAACTGGAATCAATGTTGTTATTAACACATACCGCTGTTGTAGCTCAAGGTAAAAAGACTGTTATGTTGTATGCCAGTTAGTAGCAAAAAATATACTAGAAAGTTCCATATACTGATTGAGGACCAAAAGGAGATACTGAAAAGAACAAACAGTATGATAATGGAGCAAATAGACTGCGGCAGGATGTCAAGTTCCCATAGGGCATCAATGATTACTGGTCTGAGCGTTGTTACGGGACCTTCAAGACTCATGAACTAGCAACCCACTCAGACCCAAATAACACCCCAAACATATAGGATAGCGTACCTCCTAAACAGCATTTTGGCCCTCTCTACCCTTGCAGGTTATTCTTCGAAAAAAATTTTTTTTTAATTCATCCATAAAACCACCATACCTCATGAAATTCTGTACATGGCCACAAGCTGCTATATGGAGTGAGAAAGAGGGGAATGGAGATGAATCATTCTCACTTCATTCATCCAACTTTCTGCCATCCGTTAACCTTAGGCAAGAGACTTTTTTATTGAACTGAGCCACTCCACATTCAGCTGGCACCACAAATCCTAAGGAGAAGGTCCTGGACTGGTGAGTGACGTCCTTTAGGTAGAAAGAGGTAAAGGTGGTCTTGCTTGTGGTAAGGATCCATCTCCATTTCTCAACTACTTGTACCCCTGCTTGATGACTTTGTGAAGCCAGAATGAGACTATATTCTTGGACACCTGCTTGTGCCTGCCAGCACTAATGAACAATCTATGACACTCCAGCCTAAGATGTTGAGTCTTCTGCAGGTAGCAACTCATGACTTTCAATGGACACAGCAGCATCTTAATTTCACTGTCACCTAAGAAGTCACGAAGGGAGGAAATGAAAAAGCTCTCAGATCTCTTATTAGGGACTGACAGGTTTTGAATTTTTGCCAAACTTAGTGATAAACAAAAACAAGAGAGGTCTCCAGCCATCTGTGGACCACACCCAGTAGGAAAGGCTGCAGAAAGACAGCCCTCAGAAGCTTTTATGGTTCCTGGGTGTGACTACAGAGCATGAAAGTCACATCCCATTCTGTAGGACTGAATTCATAGATGGACAAGACCACCTGAAGCTCCTTAAATGGGTCAGAGAGATTCCCTCAGCAGGAACACCTGGAAAGGAGTCAAGCAATAATCATTTATCTTAGAAACAGAAATTAGCTTGTGGAGGGAGACTAAGATGTTTGCAATCTACTGTAATTGCTTGAGTACCAATATCCCTCTCATGAAACCAACAGATGATGCCCACTTGACCTGAAACATCTTCTGTGGACTTTAAGATAGAACAGGACATTTTGCATACAGCCTTGTGAGAAAAGCTGTTTAACAGGAGCTGTTGAATACTTGTCAGGAGTGAAGCACAGGTGACTCCACATACTGTTGGTACTCAGGAGATTGGGATATCGCTCAACTTGTGTTGAAAGAGGAGCCATCAGAGTCATTCTAGGACCAGCATGGCCAATACACAATACACTCAATGAATCAGGCTGAATGTGAGGAAAACCTTAGATGTTTTGAGGCTGTCCGATGTATGCTGAAAGGAAGTCTCCACTGCAGCCCCAGCTAGCACTCTGCTGTCCGCGAGTTCGAATCTCCGACCAGTCAATGAAGAATAAGAGAAATTTATTTCTGGTGATAGAAATTCATTTCTCGCTATAATGTGGTTCGGATTCCACAATAAGCTGTAGGTCCCGTTGCTAGGTAACCAATTGGTTCTTAGCCATGTAAAATAAATCTAATCCTTCGGGCCAGCCCTAGGAGAGCTGTTAATCAGCTCAGTGGTCTGGTTAAACTAAGGTATACTTAACTTTTTCCACTGCAGTCCAAGGGTTTGGGATGGGAGAGCAGAATACCGGGGGTGTTCTGTTTCACTGTGTTGATCAGGTCACTCACTATCACACAATGTGTGAAAGGAGGCTCTATGGTGGTAGTGGCATATGGCATTAGAATAGTATGATTAAAACAATTAGAAAAAGATGAAATATAAAATTTATTTCTAACACTAATCATGAAGTTTTCACTTTGGCAGATCATAACTTGTGAAAGGGGATCTTTTCCTTAGAATGGCTTCTACCTTTCAGTTAGTGCCAAAATAACATTCATCTGAGTTGAAACACTGTATTCTCCTTTCTGCATGAGACAACTGAGGAAGAAATATCAGGATTTCCTTCTGTTTTATGTTAGTCTGCCTGCCCTTTCTATCATGTTCTCTGGCTAGTGTTTACAATTGCTCTCAGATCTTGATGTTCCTGGTACAGTATGTGCTTGCTTTATCACAAGATGTTACGTAATCCTGGTCAACTCAGGCAGCCTGGAAATATCTTGAATAAACAGATTAAAGAAAACCTCTAGGAAAATTGTAGTTAACATACTTTTTAACACTAATAAAAAATCAATAAAGCTTCACTAGTATTTTAATAAACAAATGTTTCTTCAAACTAAACCTTTGTAAGAGGTTACATATGTTATGTTGTGGTTATCAAACATAAAGATTGAAGTTTTCAACTATTCTCAAAACTGCAACAAGGAATGGAGCCAAGGAGAACTATATAAAAGAGAAAAATGATAATTTTATAAAATATGCTTTGACCCTCAATGGTGTTTCCCAAACCTTGAAGAGCCTTTCTGCTATGTATGGGTGTAAGAACTACTCTAATCTTAAAGTGTGCCCCTGGTTACTAAGCTGGTCCTTTAATACATTCTGACAGTACTGTATGCAACTTGCTGACAGCTTGCTAGCATGGTGATCCACCCACATGCCACATGGCAAAGGGAGAGAGAAAGGTTGTTTCCTTTTGCTCTTTGATGCACACCATCACAATGGTGTTTTTACTCATCAGCACTACTGAGTAGCCCATCAACAGATTCCAGAATGCCTGTGGTGCCAGAGGCTTCCCAATCCATTTTGAGTATGTTGACGTGTAGGTGAGAGTCATCTCTTGTCCATACACCCGAAGTGAACAAAACTTTCAGGTGTTCCCCCACTGCTCCTTCAATGCATGTTGGGATAAGTATCTCCAGAGTATCATCCATCATTTCATGATTGAGAGGCACAAATATGGTCAGAGGATCTGAAGCTGACATCTTGAAGTGGCCACTGGTAGTGACTGAAATGACCAGTCAAAACTAAGCTAGTTGCTCTTGTCAGGGTATGATGATAATGGCTGTAGATCTTTGCCATCAGCTCCCAAAAACTTGAATGTTAGTAGAATTTATCAGTGGAGCTGATTTGTTTTAATACCTGAACAAAGTTTAAAGATCAACTTTGTTCAGGGGAGAAAGATCAGTAACTAGCCTCTAATCTGCAGTCAACTTCTCCACAAGAAGCCAACTATAGAAACCTGGAGAGCAGTCATTTGCAACTTAAAGTACATCTTTCTCTAGCATTACCTGTATTTCTACTGACAAGGTGAGGGATTTGCACAATCCTGGAAAATAAGCTGGTAATGGGATCAGTCAAGGAAAAAGTGGAGGCTGGTCATCCTTAAAAGATGATCTGTAACCTTTCAGAAGCACATAGACTACTCATGGTTCCGCCCCCCGATGCTACAACATGTCTAATGGCATTACAGGTATCCTACAACTAATGGTAATGGGAGATGAACTGTCAACCTCAGCATTCTCTTCCTTTCTTCTTCCCTTGCTAGCCCTTTGTTGGCCGACTCGGTTGATCTTCAGACTGTTACTCGATGGGCCGGAGTTCAATTCCCGCGGCCGGCTGATGAAGAGTTAGAAGAATTTATTTCTGGTGATAGAAATTCATTTCTCGCTATAATGTGGTTCGGATTCCACAATAAGCTGTAGGTCCCGTTGCTAAGTAACCAGGAGAGCTGTTAATCAGCTCAGTGGTCTGGTAAAACTAAGGTATACTTTTTTTTTTTTCCCTTGCTTCTCTTGCAGGCAGAAGCTTGAGAGAAAGCCTGAAGGGGCTGGGAATACTCGTGGCTGTCAACATGTAAGAAGACTGCTGGATACCTGGTATGGCTTTGTTAGAGATCTGGCCATACTCAAGCCCAGTGTCCATGTCATAGCTATCCCCAAACTTTTGGCTGTGGTTCCCTTTGCAGAGCTCAAAGGGTCTTCAAAGGAAACAACAAACTGCATGGTGAGTGAGAGTCAAATTACTGTTACTCAACAACTGCCTTAACCTGACTGGTTAGAGAGAGTTAGTAGGAACCCAGCATCAGTCCATTCCAAAGAGAAGCTTGTCTCTAGAACAGCCAAAGAATGGTATAGCAGTGTCTCAAAACCAAGTTTACCCCAAAAGTTCATGGACTGACAAAAGAAACAGGTCAACATTCTCTCAATACCAACAGCTTCCTAAACTTCACTTGTTCCCACATGGGGACAAACCCACAACATCCTGTGAATAGCCGTCTGCTCATGCATGCCTAAGGATATCCTATTCACATGATGTTGTGGGTTTGTATGTTAAGAAAAATACAAATTTCTGTTCAATTTGTCATTTTGTCTTCCATGGGAGACACACAGGGGAAGGTTGATGTGTAACATTTAGGCTATCAAGGTAAATAAACACTGGGGCACTTTCAGCCATTCAGCACTAAGACAATGAAAAGAGGCGGTTATAGTGTTTGGACAACAAGATAAAAGTCCCATACAAAGAGGGAGATAGATAAAAGTCCCATACAAAGAGGGAGATGAAGTGCAAGGATCTAAAGGTGGAACTGTTAGAAAACCCCAGGGTTGCACTACAAATTTATGGGGGTTAAACAGCAAGACTGAAGAACTGAAGCAGGATTGGAGGTAAAGTAAAAGGCTAAAATGTGGGTGCAGCTAGGAGCCAAAATGGCACTGCAAACACCCAGTAGTAATGCTAACAATGCATGTGTGAGGTGCACAGAAGTCACTGCCCTGTATGGGGACACAGGAGAAACCCAAGTCCATTTTTGTATTGAGCCACAGGTCCAACCTCAATGTAGCTTGGAAGGAAGCCTCCGAAACTGGCTCCATGGCTCTTGTTTCAGTGACTAAGAAAGGAATCTTCTGCACGGAGGCGTTCTAGTGAGAGATTGTTCAGCAGTCTTGAGACTGACAAGTCCACCTATAGAAGGCAGGTGCCTACGTTCCTTGGGCCATAGTATCTCCGCTGACACACCAAGACCGCAGAAGCAGCTTGGGAGAGCATAACTACCATCTTTTCTGAAAATGTAATAAAGAAGGTAATAATTAATCCATCTGAAAAGAAAACTTGGAGAAGTTAGTTTCTCTGCCTCTGTTTTCTAGGTATGACAAGGAATTTAATTTATGCTAAGTAATCTAAGATATACACTTGGTCAGCCAATTTTTATTTTGTATAATTAATAATAGCTGCATAAAATTGTCACTACAAGCACTGAAAAAACTGCAAAAATTATTACGTAACATAGTTTATCCTTTTACTGGAAGGTTTGAATTTGTATATTACTATTAAGTAAATAAATTAAAATGGCTGTTGCCATACAAGGCCTAAAAATTAAGATTATAAGAGAGAATCAGTGAGCAATAGGGTAGTAAAAAATGTAGGTAAAGATATGGATGAAAAGTATGAAAGTATTAATAAATGATATGGAGAAGCAACTAGCAACCATGAAGAGCAAAATCAAATGGGAATGTTATCAGTCAGCAAAATCAAAGGGAAAGTTGTAAAGTCCCCGCTAAGCGGGTTTTCTATGGTGAACCGCTCGTTTTCTACGGTAACGCTCCTACGAGATTGGGTCAAGAAAAAATAGCCACATTTTATCTATGTAAATACGTATCTACTACTAATTCATTTGCTCCTGTTTTCTTTGCACATGTGTTAGAATATTTTTTGTCAATTCTTGTTAATTTACCTTTTATGTTACTTGTATTTACCTATTATAATTAACACCGAGAGTAATTGACCTCGGGTCACCTGTATCCTATTGTATTCCTCTGTGTGACGTCCGCCCGCACACCGCCTTATAAGCAGCCGGCGTTCTGAATAAACTAGCAGTACATGTCCACCTGCTCATTATTTAGCACCTCTTACAAAGTAATTAGGTTTTAATATCAGAAGAGGGCTTTTGGTAACAAATATAGTAGACAAAATCTTTGAAAAACTAAGGCTGGGAAAAATTAAGGAAAAATTAGGTAAGTACTGTAGCCTATCAGTAAGGTTGGATGGCAAAGAGATCTACATCAGATCATTTGATTACCCTTGCTGTTATAATTGATTGTAACATATATATATATATATATATATATATATATATATATATATATATATATATATATATATATATATATATATATATATATATATATATATATATATATACAGTCAGTGCAAAAAAAAAATACATTTGTAAACAAATCATAGCAATGATAAAAAAAGGAAAATAAAAGGGAAAATTTTAGTTCATATATTTTTTCAATACTTAACATTTCTCCATTATTTTTAAGTACAGCTTTTAACCTTCTTGGCATTGAATGTGCTAAATCTTTGAAATATTGTGCATCCATGTCTTCAAACCAAAACTTACGGATGGCATCCTTCAATTTGGGAGGGACGTTTTCTCATCTGCTAGTGCCTTCAGTTTCCGTTTCATGTATGCCCAGCAATTTTCAATTGGGTTTAAATTGATCTGGTGAATTGCCTGGCCAGTCCAATTTCTGAATATTAAATTCCTTAAGAAGGTTTGACCTTGTGAAATCGAAGGTGCTCCATCTTGCAAAACACTTGCCCAAAAGTTAATTCATTTTCAAGACATTTTCATAAATCTCTCCATTCATTGTCGTGCTCTCTGGGAGAAAATATAATCCCCACTACCCCCATATCCCTGAAACATCCCCATACCATCACATAAGCTGGATGTTTCACAGTCTTGACTGTGTATTTTGATGCATAGCGGTTAGATCCTTGGGGCCTCCTTACTTTCTTGCCAGCGCTATGAATAATGTGGAAGTTAGATTCATCGCTAAAAACTACCCTTTCCCAATCCTTTTCAGTCCACTTCAAATATTTTCTGCAAAAAGCCATCCTTTTTTTTTTTTTTTCATAGGCTTAGTGAGGAGTGGCTTCTTTGCTGCAACACGACATGGGAGACCAAGGTCTTTCTGCAATCGATGTTGCACGGTCCGTTCAGATACGTTCCTAAGCAGATCAGGGTTTTGAGACTTCAAAAATTTTGGCTGGCATTGATGGATGTTCCATAACAATCCTTTTAAAATGTTATCCGTTCTTTTGTAAAGTTTTTCAACCTCCTGAGCCTTTCTTCCGCTTCAGTGATGAATCAAGGTCTCCTGTCTTGGAGCTGGTTGCACCACAATGAGACGGCAGTGCTTTTAGAGATTCCCAGCTCCTTGCAATAGCTGACATTGACTTGCCAGTTTTCCATAGGGTCACAATTTCTGCTTTCTTAACCAAGGATAAGGAAGTTTTAGCCATAATTCATTAGCTAGCGCGCAGAGAGCTAAATGTGCACGAAAGCGTGAATGGGGCACGAGCGCATACAATGACAGCAGACCTTTGTGATAGCTTGAGTATCACTGAAGTGCATTAGAAACTCATGGTACCGAACAGCGAGACAATACAGGCTGCCAGACGAACGATAAATTGGGGAAAATATATACTTCTTGCAAAAAAGTCCGAACGCTTATTAGAGTAATATATAGGGAGTCGTTCGCTTTTTTTGCGACTGTATATATATATATATATATATATATATATATAAAATTATAATTACAAGAAGTCGCTGCACAGCTGACCCTTAATTTGTCCTTAGTTATTGAGAGTAGAATCGTCGCTGCATAGCCGATTCCAGTTGACCTAGATATCAAAACACTTAAAGTTATCAACATTTCGAACTGTCCCTTTCCTTTGCCTGAAACAGACATTTAGAGGGCACGGTCGAAAAGGGACGAGGATGAGAGGCTGAGTGCCACTCCCTTAAGCAGCTTAGCCCAACTAAGTTGCTTAAAGCAACCATTCTAAAGACAGATTAAGCTGGCTGAATTGTCTTTCCGCAGGATACCTGGGAAGCTACAAGCAGATGGCCGGAACACCTGGAAAATGACACATCTTTTGCACACGGTCTCCATACTCAGCAGATCTCTGCACACGGTCACTACACTCAGCCGAGACCTTAAAAGGAGAGGACAGGAGACATCTCGGCAGTTAGTTGGGGAGTCAGTAAGGAGTTTGACATGGGCAGTTGGGCAGTTAGCAGTTAACCGGCAGTTCACCAGAGAAATTGTATGCATGTGAGAGGTGCTGAGAGGCCTCCGCCCCCTGACTCCACACTCGTTACCATCTCTACAGTCATCCTCGAGTGAATAGTTCAAGTGATAGGGTGCAGTGCCATACATGTGATTGTCCCTCGTCATTCTTCGCCAGAGACCCGCTCCCCCTAAGGTAAAGTGTAAGTAAAGACTTTTCAGTCACGACAGTTTGCCCTTTAGAAGTGTTATTTGAGTGCCAGCATTCAGCTTGTCCTTGTGCCATTTTATCCAGTGCCATTGCCAATGTTCTGTGTTCCAGTGTAAAGCGTTCATTCATTCCTTGAGTCATTGGCACCATCAGTGCAACGTCGAGTCATTGTAGGCATTATATTTTCCTTTGACTGGCGTGTAATGTTTACCTCTTATTGCAGAGGGCCTTTGCTGTGGACTCATCTTGGACTGTGCCTTGCCATCATTCAAGTATCTAGTAGGAAGATCTTCAGACTTTGCAAGCCTCTTAATAATTCATTTAACCATTTTCTTTTGAGTCCTTTCTTGTAAATATAATTACTTAATTTAACAAAGTGTTTACATAACATTCCCCCCCATGAGGTAGAGCCCTAAGCTCATTGAATCATCCCCATTTCTCTTTCTTTTTATGATTTCCCTTAATGTACAGTCAGATTTCCAAGGCCAAATAAATAAAGTTCTGTTGCCGGGCTGTAAAATCATTCTACAAATCTAGAAATCCAGGGAAATACATAAAAGTGGCGACCTCCCCATAGATCTTGCTCTGCAGTTGCATTTTTCCCTCTATTGTTGCTTTGTTGCATTTGCAACTCGCCAAATCAGTGATTAGCAAAGCTAAGCTGGGTGTGAGACAAATTCCGAGCCTGTTACCAAGAGCACAGACCAAGAGAGTTCCATGTAAGTAATGTGTTTATCTTAACAAAAAATCTTTTTTTACAATCGTGACTGTTCCTAGGAATTAGGAATAAGGACAAATGTATCCACTGAGAGAAGAGAACTGCCATATTAGATTTGTTAATGCATGCCTTTCAGGATAGGTAGTTAAGGAAATAACCGGTGCTAACCATTTTTGTTTCCAGGAATAGTGCAAAAGAAATTCCTCTGTGTTAAATCTTACCTCGCATTTCGGAATAGCGAATTATTTAGGCGTGGACGAACTCATAAGATCAGGTTGCATTTCTGAAATACTCTCTCTTAGTTTAGCTAAAACTCGAATTAGGTTAGGAAAGCGAAATTTGAACTCCACTTCTAGGGAAAATTACAAGGTCATTTTTACTGTTATCCGCTCGTGTTGTAAACAGAAGGGTTCATTGAAACAGAGTCTAAAAATAACTCACACTGGTAAGCGTTAGACGACCTCCCCCCCACCCCCCCCCGTACCTACATTCATCGCCCGAGTAGTGTCCATATAAAAACCATTCCCTACTCGGGCCACTCTCAGCAAAATTTTGGGGGGGGGGTTTTATCCAGTTAGTAACTAACAATTCCTACAGGACAAATCCTATTTTCAAGTCATACGAGACCAACCCAATTTCTCAGTCCTAAGGGATGGATCCCAATTCAAGTCTTAAGAGACTCCACTAAAAATTCTACGTCTTACGAGGCTAGAATCCCCAGGTCCTACGGGCAAATCCAATTCCAAGTCTTATGAGATGCCCATCCAAATCGACATCCTACTATCTCCGCAATAACCGGCCAAGGCCACGCTAGAGATAGAATATATTTCGCCTTAAAATCGGTTCCCGATCCCATTTTATTTTAAACCTTAGGTGGCCCTGCCCACTAAGTTTGACAAAATGTCTACTGCCAGAGCCCAACAAAATGAGGACTTCAAATTCTACTTGTCTGCTGGAAAGGACATGGGACTATCAGGACAAGCCCTGAGGGAATGGGTCCAAGAGAGGGTAGACAGTGCCAAGGCAGAAAGAGAGGCAGAAAGAAGGGGCCCAGGAGAAACGAGAAGAAGCAGAAAAACAGGAGAAGGAGAAGGAAAGAATCGCCCAGGCGAAGAGAGAGGAGATAGAACGGCAAGAAAGAGAGGGAGAGAATCGCCCAGGAGAAGAGAGAGGAGATGGAGTGGCAAGAGAGAGAGAGAAAGAGAGAATCGCCCAGCAGAAGAGAGAGGAGAAAGAGAGAGAGGAGCGAGAACATCAGCACACCCATGGCCTCCAGATGTTAGAACGGCAGAATGCCACCCGGCCCCCTCCTGCGGTGGGAATGAGCGCCCTCAGCCAAGCTCACTCGTTTATGCCAAAATGGACAGAGGCAGAACCTGAAGTATGGCTTGAGAGGGCCGAAAGGTTCCTGGAGTGCTGCACCCTCTCCCCTGCAGAACTCTCCCTTGTTCTCACTAAATTCCTGGGAGGGAAGGCACTCGTTGCCTACCACACCCTTTTGGTAGGGGATAGGGGAAACTGGGAAGCCATACACCAAGCAGTTACCAAGGCGTACAAGATTACCCCTGAGCGGTGGAGGAGGCGTTGGAGAGAGCAGCCAAGAGAAGCAGGCCAGACTTGGTCCGATTGGGCGTACCATTCCGAGCGGGCGTTAGCAAAATGGCTCAAGTCCAGAGGGGTCAATAGCGCCGCTGAGGTACTCGAGAAATTTAAATTTGAGCATTTTTGCACTATGCCCCTCCTGCCCTTGCCACTCATGTAGTAGAAAAAGCCCCTGCAACACTCACCAAGTGTTGCTGAATAGCAGGCATGTGGGAGACTCACCACCCTTAGGAGGGATCCATGGGGCAGAAGATAAATCCCCTGCCCCTCTTCGGAGGATCAAATCCCCCTAAGAATGGAAACTCGGGCAAGCCCCTAACTTGCCATTATTGCAAAAAGACGGGGCATTCCTCTGATCAGTGCTGAAACCAGCAAACAGCACCTCTTTCTCCCGGAAACCCACCAAATAACTCGCCTGTGCCCTCCACAGGGTCAGTGCGAAAAGATTATGGCCGAAGCTATTGCACGATGTGCAAGGTTTATGGCCACTCTCCCTCATGGGCAAAATGCCCTAACAATAATAAATACTCCCGCCGTCACCTTGGCCGTCACGAATTCCAAGTGCTTGGGCCCTCCTGCCAAAGGTCCCATATGTGCCCCCGAGGTAGCTACCTCGTGCGCTGAGTCAAGGCATTCAATGACTCTGGCGCGGAAATCTCCCTCATACGAAGGGATAGAGTTCCCTATGGAGCTATTGTCAATAAATGAAAACTCGTCACAGTCGAGGGAGTAAATCAACTTAAAATTATACTCCCTACGGTCCAATTGAGAGTCACAAGACCTCATCAAGCAAAAATTTGCAATCTTGCAGTAGCAAGCTATCTTCCTGGAGGCTATGACGTCATCCTGGGACAGGACTTTCAGTCCCCACAGAAGTCACGACAATCCGGGGGTCCACATTCCCCAACTCATTCCTCAGGCGCGAGTAATCCTCCCCCGCTTTTCCCCCAGTCAAGACTGGCACCCCCTGGGTACCATAAGGATGTGCAGTTCCTACCAGTGCTACCTGAGTACGATGTACAGTGGCCCCCTCGATCGATCCCTGATCCAATTCCAGTGCCCGGCCCTGCCTCAGTGCCAGTGCCAGGGCCCCAATCAGATCTCCCTCCAGGAGATGCCAAATCACTGCCAGTGCCACTTGCATGCACTAAGCAGTGCCAAGCTCCGTCCATCCTGACCAACGAGCACAAGAAACCACTGATAGTGCCTGACCCTGCCTTAGTGCCAGCACCAGAGCACGTCCCCGATCTCCATTCATGGGATCCAACTCAGGACCCCCTCTCTTCTCCCGGCCTGGCACTGCTACCAGCGTCGGTAAGAGAGACAGTTCCTCCCGACCACAGCGGAAGTCCACCTACAGGTGTGGCCTCGCAACCTGTGCCTGAGCTGGTCCCCACTGCCTACGAGCCATCCATGCTCCTGCCGACCATCACCACTCTCTCGCCGCAGATGCCCTCCCCGCCTTGCTGGGCCGATGAGCTCTGCGAGCTGCAAAAATTAATAGCCAAGCTGGCGAACAAAATTCCTGTGTCAGCTGTCGCAGTAGCTGACCCAGGTGGCACTCCATGCCGTCCTCTGGCCCCAGGCCCTCCGATTCCCCGGCCAAGGACGACTGTCCAAGTAGGAGAGGTTTGCGGCAGAATTACCACGGGCGTGGGAAATTTCAGGTAGTCTACAAAGAGCTCTAGAGCTCTCCAGGCACCTGTGCCACCCCTTCATCTTTCGAAGGTCTTGGCACCTCTAATCCAGAAGAGGATGTCAAGGCCCTCCACTATCTTCTTTTGTTCCTCTGGAACTTCTATCCCTTATCCTTCTCTGTTGATCTTTCCTTTAAGCTTTTCTTAAATTATCACCACAAGAGGCAATTAAATACGGGATACCATTCCCCTCAAAATGCATAAATCATTTTGTTATAAAGCATTAAGAATAACAGAGTGGGAAGTGGCACGCCCTTGCGCCCGTACTTTGGCACAGGGCATGCGTGTCAGATCTTCCTGAAGGAGTCGCGCCCTTTGGGTTCTCTTTTCCAGGCCTTGGGCTGAGAGACAGTCTGGGCTGTAGACTATAAGCAACGGACGATAAATCCGTGCATACACAATAAATACCTCACTCTATATTCATTGGGTCTTCTGTGCATATCATTTACTCTTTCATTCATTTATTTATTTTTCTGTGTATCTACTTTTAACAAATTGCAAGTCATAGACTCCTGCCCTTGTGATTTTAACGCCGCCTTTGTAAACCAAGAGACGTGTCCCGCCTTTTAGTACAAGGTCACGCCCCTCATTTGTATCATCCTGTTCATTTCCTTTTGTTTTTATTTTTTTTCTGAGAAATCTATTTTTGCCCCAGACCCCTCTTCATTTGTCTGCTTATCCCGTCATAACATTGAGCGAGTATCTGTTTATAGCCTTCCCCCGAGTTGTGGGCTGTGGAAGTATAAAAACTGATGCCGTTTAAAGTTAGAGAATTAAAACTCATGAAAAATCCCCTTTGCCTCGCTCGCCCACACAGCTGTCAAAATCCCCCAGTGTAAGTTGTCAACTGTCAACTGTCGAGTTGGCAATCCATCGAACTGTTAGCTAAGCATTGAGCAATATGAATGGTGTATCGTCATCACAATACTCGTAAAGGCGATGACATTTAGAAAAAATAAATGCTGTGTTATCATTTACACCGCCTCTTAAAGGCATACTAGCCGCATGCCTCTATTTCATTATAATTAAGGAACTTATATGTAAATTACTTATATTTTGTCACCTGCCTCAAAATTACCTTGTCCTCATAATCCTAAAGTAACGTATACCCTACAATTGAAGGAAATTAATGTGCCATGTTAAAATAGTTAGTTTAATATTAATGTGTGTTGGAAGTGAAGTAAAGTAAAGCTTCTTTCCATTTTGTGTTGGGAATAAAGTAAAAGTAAAACTTCTTTCCATTTTGTGGTGGGGATAAAGTAAAGTAAAAGCTTTTCCATTTTGTGTTGGGAGAAAAGTAACGTAAAGCATCTGTGCTGACTTCTTGAATATCTACATGCGCACCCGAATGAAGGTGTGCGTTTTCTTCGGTGGGGAGCTATAATAATTACAAGAAGTAGCTGCACAGCCAACTCTTAACTTGCCCTTAGTTATTGAGACTAGAGGCATCGCTGCATAGCTGATCCCAGTTGACCTAGATATCAAAACACTTAAAGATATCAACATTTTGATGTGTCCCTTTCCTTTACCTGAAACAGACATTTAGAGGGCACGGTCGAAAAAGGACGAGGATGAGAGACTGAGTGCCACTCCCTTAAGTAGCTTAGCCCAACTAAGCTGCTTAAAACAACCAATCTAAAGGCAGATTAAGCTGACTGAATTGTCTTTCCACAGGATACCTGGGAAGCTACAAGCAGATGGCTGGAACACCTGGAAAATGACACATCTTTTGCACACGGTCACCATACTCGGCAGATTTCTGTACACGGTCACTACACTCGGCCGAGACCTTAAAAGGAGAGGACAGGAGACATCTCGGCAGTTAGTTGGGGAGTCAGTAAGGAGTTTGACATGGGCAGTTGGGCAGTTAGCAGTTAACCGGCAGTTCGCCAGAGAAATCGTACGCGCGTGAGAGGTGCTGAGAGGGCCCCCCTCCCCCGGTCCACCCGACTCCAGACTCGTTACCATCTCTAGTCATCCTTGAGTGAATTGTCCAAGTGATAGGGTGCAGTGCCATACGTGTGATTGTCCCTTGTCATTCTTTGCCAGAAACCCGCTTCCCCTAAGGTAAAGCGCGAGTAAAAAGACTTTTCAGTCACGACAGTTTGCACTTTAGAAGTGTTATTTGAGTGCCAGCATTCAGCTTGTCCTTGTGCCATTGCCAATGTTCTGTGTTCCAGTGTAAAGTGTTCATTCATTCCTTGAGTCCTTGGCACCATCAGTAAAGCCTCGAGTCATTGTAGGCTTTATATTTTCCTTTGACTGGTGCGTAATGTTTACCTCTCTATTGCAGAGGGCCTTTGCTGTGGACTCGTCTTGGACTGTGCCTTGCCATCATTCAAGACTCTAGTAGGAAGATCTTCAGACTTTGCAAGCCTCTTAATAATTCATTTAACCATTTTCTTTTGATTCCTTTCTTGTAAATATAATTTCTTAATTTAACCAAAGTGTTTACGTAACATTCCCCCATGAGGTAGAGCCCTAAACTCATTGAATCATCCCTATTTCTCTTTCTGTTTATGATTTCCCTTAACATAAAGTCAGATTTCCAAGGCCAAATAAATAAAGTTCCATTGCTGGCCTGTAAAAGTATTCTACAAATCTAGAAATCCAGGAAATATATATCTATATATATATATATATATATATATATATATATATATATATATATATATATATATATATATATATATATATATATATATATCAGCCGTGAAACAATGAAGATATTAAATACTTTCGTCTTATTGCCAAGATATGGTCACAGCAACTTTAGTTACTGGTCATGGTAATAAGACGAAAGTACTTGTAAGGACAGGAGATTGAGTGACATACTGGCTGGGTGTTTACTGGTTTATTGGTAGTTCCTTACTGAGATAAATGTACAGAATCTTCAAAGATGTTACTGATGTGTGTGAGCGGTAAAGTAGCGTCTACACACAGACAGGTGAAAACAGAGGTAAAAGATTCAGACATCTGTGTTTGTCAGCAGACAAACAGATGGCGATATTGATAGACAATAAATGTACAGTGTTAAAACATACATCAATGGAAAGGCCAGGAAATTCTACATATGGCCAGTTGCATGAGATTTGAGACAGATTAATGAATAAAATGCAGTAGCATAATATATGTGAAGTGGCGAGACGTTTGGTGTCTTCACAAACAGAAACATACACTCAGTTTGATACAGAAGATTCGTTGGAACATTATCAGTACATGATTAGAATGCTTGCATGGCAATGCAAGTAGTAGTGATTGTACATACATCAAGACAACAATGGTAAGGGAGAAACAGATGGAAATATTGTATGGTTGAAGTCGCGTTCCGTCAGAGAAAGAAAACGAGATGCTCTTGTTTTGTCTTATCCACTCCGATGGATGATGATTGACGAACATACGAACACACACATGTTTGGAAGAGACGGCGTCGGGGCAATGGATTCTTACATACTTAGCATCTCCATTGTTTCATTTTCCTTTGTGGCTGAAACTTTGTTCGTATAATCATCATGTTTTACCTTTTGTGATTTAAAATCAAACATTATATATATATATATATGTATATATATATATATATATATATATATATATATATATATATATATATATATATATATATATATATATATATATATATATATATATATATATATATATATATATATATATATATATATATATATATATATATATATATATATATATATATATATATATATATATATATACATATACTGTACATATACACACACATGGTCCCCAGTTATCGAAACATCCAGATTTACAGCACTTGTCGAGCGGCAATAATAACTGAATTTTTGGTGATGATAACTGGATTTTTGGCGTCGATATGCGCTGATATCCGCATATTGACACTGATACCCACCTAACAGAGGCGGCAATCCCTGCTTATTGGTGCCGATATTCATCGATTAATTTCAATTTTTTATTATTGCCACACCGTTGGGAATGGAACCCCCGCCGATAACCGGGTAGTGTGTGTGTATGTACAGTCTCGACAGGTTGGGTGGGTGGCCCCTACGCATTTTTCCGAATGTGTGAACCTCCCTCTGAAGATGATATTATTACTGGAAGAATGAGTAGGCACTGTCAGGTGACATCTGGCAACCCACTCCTCTCTCCCTGAGAGGAGTAGAAGTTCCCAGTAGCTGCCGGTCAATTATAGTGGATTATTTACCAAATTTTTGTGAGTTTGCTGTTATTTAGCCCCTATTTATTGCTTTTTTCTTATAATGAGCCACAATAATAATGAGCCGCAATAAACTTGTCAAGTGAGAAAATATGTCAGATAATCGTTCTGCATAAGGTGGAAACTGCAACTAAAGATATTGCTGATATTGTGGACGTTTAGTGAGCGAACTGTGCAGCGGTGAGTAAAAAAGTTCAAAGATGGCTCACTAACGCCCACAACATTCGCAATATCCTTAGTTGCAGTTTCCACCTTATGCTGAGCGATTATCTGACTTATTTTCTCACTTGACAAGAGCTTATTGTGGCTCATTATAAGAAAAAAAGCACTAAATAGGGGCTAAATAACAGCACTCACGAGTCCATGCGGATGAAAAAACTTGGTAAATAATCCACTATAATTGACTGGCAGCTACTGAGAACTTCTACCCCTCTCAGGGAGAGAGGAGTGGGTTGCCAGATGTCGCCTGACAGTGCCTACTCATTCTTCCAGTAATAATATCATCTTCAGAGGGAGGTTCGCATATTCGGAAATATACGTAGGCGCTGCCCACCCAACCTGCCGAGACTCTGTGTGTGTGTGTCTATAATATATATATATATATATATATATATATATATATATATATATATATATATATATATATATATATATATATATATATATATATATATATATATATATATATATATATATATATATAGCAAGAAGGCACTAAAGCAGACAGCTTGGTAGATGGTTTTCCTTTATTCATCACGGCTGCTTTAGTGCCTTCTTGTTATATATATATATATATATATATATATATATATATATATATATATATATATATATATATATATATATATATATATATATATATATATTGTGTGTGTATATATATATATATATATATATATATAAGGGATTTTGACAAAGGAAAATCTATTTCTGAGGGAGGCCCGTGTCACCCGGTGAAATTCCATTCTTACACGAATTTCTAGGTATAAATATTGCTAAATATACCAGAGAAAAAAGCTTACAGGAATGCTGGAGTTACTACCCCCAGATCGAGCATCTTCAATGAAGACGTCGGTATAACCAAGGGTGAGTGAAGGTATCACAACCACAGAGCCACACTCGATAGACATCCCCATGTCAAGATCCCCGGAAGAGCGAGGGGCCGTACCAGCGCCCATGCTCACCAGCCCACGCCGGCGACTCCAGCGCCATCTGAACTCATTCCAGACTAGCACCACCCCAGGCCTGGCATTAGCCAGTAGGGGTGAACCTGCTTCTGAAAATACTCCAGGGAGGGTCACCGGGTGACACGGGGCCTCCCTCAGAAATAGATTTTTCCTTTGTCAAAATCCCTTTTCTGAGTTCAACCCCGTGTCACCCGGTGAAATAGTGTCAGAGAATCATGCCAAGACTGCAAAGCTACAACCAAATATAAAAGGTGATCAGAAGGAAACACATGCTATGGAGAAATAGATTTAATTAATATATCTCAACAATGAAAATTGGACTTAACTCTAGGTAAACACTGGTGGAATAATACACCCAACATCATAAAGGTACAATGAAAATGTAAACTTAACCTAGGAACAAAGTAGAATGACCAAAATACAGTACAATTAGGGGTAGAATAAAGGGCCCTACAATCCAATAGAATAACCAGTAATTATAAACTTAAACCTAAGAACAATGAGGTATATATATATAAAGACAGGAATTGAGGTACATGAA
Organism: Macrobrachium rosenbergii; assembly: GCF_040412425.1. Classification (NCBI taxonomy): domain Eukaryota; kingdom Metazoa; phylum Arthropoda; class Malacostraca; order Decapoda; family Palaemonidae; genus Macrobrachium; species Macrobrachium rosenbergii. The sequence goes on from NC_089798.1 coordinate 14,198,827, forward strand.
GCAAAATAAAAACGGCTTCAGTACTTCTGACTTAATCTAAATCCACAAAATATCAAATCCAATCCACAAGACAAACAATAGCCAGGTAATACCAGTATCGATTATGAGGAGCAAGGCAGAGAGGCATGATTGATCCAGAAAGGCAGGTAGTGAAATAAATGAGGCAGGCAGGCGCAGGGAAAGGAAAGGGATAAGGATAATTAAGGTGGGGAGATGACACTCACCACAGCCACTGCAGAAAATTTCAGAGCTTCGAGTGATTTTAAATAGTGGCGTTTAAACACTAGAGGTGATTTCCATCCTGTATACTTGGTAAGTTCAGTAAAATCCATATTATAAAAATAATTAGTGGAGGTAGCTACTGCTTGGATATCATGAACCTTTGGGACTGAATCCGGGTTAGCTTGTTTAATAAAATACAGAATTTGTTGTCTTATAGCGTTTAACGAGAGAGTACCACCTTTCTCCCTGATAAAAAGAGGACCCGACTTAAACTGTGGAGTTCTTTGTAGGTAAGACTTTAAGGTATATACTGGACATAAGGACTGGTCCTGAGGAAGAGGCACCACCTTCCAGGGGGACCACCTGTCCTGAGGGTCTTCATTCTTTGCTAGGAACGTATGATCAGGGGAAAGGAGGACTTCTCCGGACGGAAGGAAATCAACATGATCATCACCTCTAGTGAGGGCCGATAGCTCTGAAATTCTGGCACCTGAAGCCAAGCTAATCAGAAACAAGGTTTTCCTTAACAGATCCAGATATGAGCATAGAGAATTATCAATGTCAGTGGCTAATTTCAAAACATCGTTGAGGAACCAGGTAACGGAATGTGGGTGTGTTACTGGTCTCAAACGGGCACATGCTCTAGGGATGGAGGAGAAGTATGAATCTGTAAGGTCGGTTTGGAAACCGTACAAAAATACCTTCTTTAGGGCTGATTTAGCTGTAGTAATTGTGGCCGGGGCAAGGCCTTTTTCAAACAATGACCTAAAGAAAGTAACCGCTAGGTTGGTTGTCATAGTTTGAGCTCCAGATGCGTTTAAAAAGGATGCCAATTTTTTGACTGCTGAGTCATACTGTCTGAGAGTAGAATCTCTCTTATCAGATTCCAGAAACAGTGTTGACGGGGTCAATGTTTGCTCCCTTCTTTGCAGCAAACTTTATAAAGTCCATAAAACCAGTGCATTCTGAATCCTTAAGGAAGCTGACACAGTCTTTGTTTGTACTACTTGGGTCAGTCTGGGTTTGGGTATCTGATGACACCGCAACTTGAGTTCCTGGAGCAGAGGGAACCAGTTGCTCTTCGGCCAATAGGGAGCTACCAGAGCTAGTTGGCCGTTGAATGACCTGAGTTTGTGCAGAACTTTCAACAACATGTTTATTGGAGGAAACAGGTAGATCCTTTCCCAACAGTTCCAATCTATGGACATCGCATCCATGGCGAAAGCCTGGGGGTCCAGGTTGGGAGCCATGTAACAGGGAAGCTTGTGATTGCTCTCCGTGGCGAACAGATCCACCTGGAGGCCCGGAACCCGGCGGCGAATCCAATTGAAGGAGTCCCCATCCAGAGACCACTCCGTCTCCAACGGAGTAGTCCTGGACAGGGAGTCCGCCACCACGTTCCGCACCCCCGCTAGGTGGGTGGCTGACAGATGCCAGCCGTGCTTGTTCGCCAAGGAGAAGATAGCTACCATCACCTGGTTTACGCGACCTGATTTGGAGCCGCCCCTGTTGATGCAATGAACCACCACGGCGCTGTCCAACACAAGCCTGATGTGAATCTGGCCAGCGGGGCGAAGTTTCTTGAGCGTTAGAAACACTGCCATAGCTTCCAAGGTGTTTATATGAAACTGTTGGAACATTGTAGACCACGTTCCTTGAACTTTTTGCTTTGGTGAGTACCCTCCCCAACCACTTAATGAAGCGTCCGTGTGGATTACCAACGCCGGAGGGGGAAATCGGAGTGGAACCGACTTCGACAGGCCACTGGCTGTGGACCATGGCCGGAGCCTTGTCTTCAAGATTCGCGGGATTGAAGAGACCCTGTCTCTGAGCCTGACATTGGCTCGTCTCTGCCACACTCTGTTTATATCTTTTAGTTTCGCTTTCAAGAGCAGGTCTGTCACTGAGGCGAACTGAAGGGAGCCGAGAATTCTCTCTTGAGACCGGCGGGATGCTGCTTTGTCCTTCAAAAATTTCCTGGTAGTGGCGGCAATCTCCTTCCGCTTGGACGGCGGGAGGGACAGCCTGTACGAGGTCAGGTCCCATTGGAGACCTAGCCACTGGAACCGGGATTCCGGAGTCAGGCGGGACTTCTCCCTGTTCAACTGAAAGCCTAACGACTCCAGGAACTTGATCACTATGGTCGTAGCCTTCCGGCACTCCTGAACTGTCGGAGCCCAGATTATCCAATCGTCCAGGTAAGCCGCCAGGGAGATTCCCCGGGACCGTAGTTGCTGAACGACTGTTTCCGCCAGTTTCGTAAAAATTCTGGGGGCTACATTGAGTCCGAAAGGCATGACTCTGAAGGAGTAGGCTTGTTTCCCGTTTGAAACCCAGGAAGGGAGAGAAGTTCCGCGCAACCGGGACGTGATAGTAAGTGTCTGAAAGATCGATAGAGGTGGTGACGGCTCCACGCGGAAGTAGAGTCCGTACCTGAGCTACCGTAAGCATGCGAAACATGTCGCATCTTATGTAGCGATTTAGACGTGACAGATCTAGAATCACTCTTTGTTGACCGGAATCTTTCTTTGGAACAGTGAACAACCTGCCTTGAAATTTGAGGTGCCTTACTTTCTTTATTGCTCTCTTGTTGAGAAGCTCCGTCACAAAATCCTGTAGGGTTTTGGAGGGGGGTTGGTAAAACCTGGTCAAGGGAGGGGGATCCTTGATCCAGCTCCAACCCAGACCTTTGGACACAATACTGTGTGCCCAGGGGCTGAAAGTCCACTGGTCTTTGAACCAGTAAAGGTGACCACCTACCTGACTGGTCTCAGTGGGAGGAAGAGGGTTTGCTTCCTCTACCACGGCCTGATTTTCCCCGAGAGGTGGATCCAGCTCTGCCTCTGTATGGGGCACGACCTCTGCCCCCCCTTGCGCTTCTATTAAGGCCGTGAAAGACCCCACGGCCCTCATAGGTGGAGTTGTATGCCGGGGAGGAGACGTACGATGGTGCAGCAAGGGGTTGGGCTGGTTGAACCAGCACGTATTGGTGGGGTTGAGCCTTGGAGGTGGAGGGTTGGCCCACCGCCGAGACTGGGACAGCCTGAACCACTGTCTGGGGATGAGGCCTCCTGTGCCTCCTGAAACGTTTCCCCGACTTACCCTGGGAACTGCCAGCTTCGGGAGTTTTCCGCTTGAAGGCGGAAATACCCCACCGAGCGCGTAGGCTTTGATTAGCCCTAGTAGCCTCGCTCAGGACCTTTGAGACTTCGTCCTCTGGGAAGAGATTAATCCCCCAGATGGAACTCTTCATGAGCTTATTAGGCTCATGACGAATGGTGGCATCCGCGAAAATGAATTTGCGGCACTCCAACTTTGCCACCATGAAGTCATACAGGTCTGACTGAAAACCTGCTAACAGGGATTTAGCCAGAACCTGGAAGAGCTGTTCGTCTGCACAGGAGACGGCGACCGCCTCTGACAGACACAAGGAATTCAAAGACCGGCTCAGTCTTGTCCTTGCCTCGAACTCCGCCTTCAGGAGAGCTTCCGGAAGTTTGGGAAGTTGCTCGCTGAACTGTGAGGACGCACAGAAGGCATCTAATTTACCCACTGTAAAAGTGGATGGGGCGTCTCTCCAGAACTCCTCAACTCCTGGGAATATCAGGGATGTGGAGTCCGTCTCCCTGAGCTGAGGCAAGGGTTTGCCTTCAAAAAAAGCCTGAGCCGTCGCCAAAGCAACTTTATTCAGGCAGGGAGTGGGCAACTTATCTTCCAGGGAAAACATTGTATAGTTGCCCTTGAATGGAGTGAGTTTTGTATTCTCCGCTTGCCACTCCGTAAGAGTGCGAAGCAGAGCCGATTGGGCTTGGTCCCTAGGGAAGATCACCGTCTCCTTTGGGACCGTGTCTGATCGTACCCAGGCCTCCTCCGTCAGCCTAACGAAGCCTGGGTAGGGGGGCAAGAGGTCCGGGGGGGAAGAACTCCAACTCCTCCAGACGTCTCGTGCCCAAACCCTCAATAGTCAGGGTATCCTCGTGGCGAATGGCACGGAGAGCAAAATGCCACGGGTTTCCAACATCAAAAGGAGGGAGGGAGGCAGTATCAGGGATCTGATAGCTAGGTCCGGCACCGCCGGAGCGCGCCATATCGGCGATCAGATTCTCCTGACTCTGCAACCTATCAGTAAGCTTAGAAAGCTTGGAATCAACCTCCGACGAGAACTTAGCCAGTAACATCCCCGCAAATGCCTCAGGGTCAAAGGGAGGCTGGCGAGGAGGGCTGGGTCTGGCCGCCCTCTTACTCGCTCCTTTGCCCGAGGTTCCAGATTTGCTCCCGGAGGCCAGAGGTGCGGAAACCTTTGCCTTCAACGGGGGGAAAGGGGATGCCTTATGGAAGACGAGGACTTGAAGCCCTTCGCCTTCCCACTTGTCTTCAACTTGGGGACAGTAGATGGAACACTGTCCTCAAGATAGAAGACTTAGAAAAGCCCTGAAACAAAGAGGTGGATGATGAAGGGGAATCAAAGAGGGCGCCCGCCCCCACTACCTCACTTACCTCACCACCTACCTGGTCCTGCTCTGTGTTCATGGGCTCTAAATCCAGGTCCAGAGCGGTGACGTCCTCCGAAACCCCCGCGTAGAGTGTCTCATCTAGGAGTGGCTGGGTCACAACCCGGATCTGTTCGATGATAGGTGCGGCCACTTCAGCTGGTACGGCCGCAGCAATCCGGGCTCCGGGGTAGAGAAGATCTCTCCACTTCTCGTCGAGGACGTATGGCTTCCCGACGACGAACGTTTCTCCCAAACCCAGCCACCCAAGCGGAGGGACTCAAGAGACTCCTTCTGGAGGACTCGTCGGCCTGAAAGGGGGAGCAGGGAATCAAAGGGAGGCTAGAAAATACCTTAAATAACATAAAACACAATATATAGCAACATGGTAAGCAGAAACTAACATGGGATGGAAAGCAAACAGCTTACCGACTCGTCCTGGGTGCACCCGCAAAGAGCAAAGCACACCTCGCAGCCCTCCGGGTGCCAGACAATCAGATCATCGAGCCGGACCGCACAGCCAGCGTGGGTCCGACATACCACGTGTCCATTGGGTTGTTGGAGAGTGGCGGTACACCTGGGCTCCTCACAACGAACAGTCTGTAAGTGGAAACAGTAAATGAGCTTACCTTCCTAAGGAACTTAAACTAAGCAGGCAAGGGTATTTCATTTAACCACCGGAGTACTCCAGCGGAATGAAAAAAACCTCGTCAGAGACGGCCTACCAGAAAGTAACTTAAATTAAGGTAAGCAGGAAAAACCCCGACTGCCGGAATATTCCGGCGGAACGAGGGAGCCGAATCAACGGGACCTTCACCGCAAGGGGATGCCGGAACAGGACGGCGGAACCCAAGGGTAAAATCACCGGACTCTATCACCATCATGAAATAATAAATACATATCCGACGGCGGGGTGAGCCACCGACAAGTAAATAAACACATGCATATCCACTGGCGGGTGAGCCACGGGAAAAATATATATAAATAAACATATATACATATATACTATATATATATATATATATATATATATATATAAAAATATATATATATATATATATAATATATATATAAACATATATAAGATGGTAACATAATTGGTTAACAAAAATATATATAAATCCACATTCCCCGGAGTCTGGTACCACCCTCTCCGGGAATCTCAAACCCCTACCGTAGAGAACAAAAGAAGGGTGAGGCTACCAAACACCACGATCCACCGGGGCAGATGTAAGTGCCAGTCAACCCAACCAGAGTATCTCGAGCGCCGGAGCGAACATGGAACAAGGCTGAGGAGATAAACGCTGAGGAGTTCGAAACCTGCTCGATCCTAGGAGAGCGGGTTAACGAAGCATAGAGCCCAGCAACGTGTCACCTGGAACCAGCCCTGGGAGGGAGCGAATCCCTCGACCAGGAAAGATCCACAACTCTGAGTGGAAGTCGGACACCGACATCACCCGCACGAGAAGATGACGAGAAGCTGGACTCAAAACAGGGTAGAGGGGATGGGTGGGACAGAGAAGGGAGTAGGCCAGAGCAAAGGGAAACAGGAGACTGGGGAGAGGCTCACCCGCTCAACTGCATGATACCCAAAATCATGGCCTACACCGAAGGCAAGGGAGGGAAAAAACGACTAAGACCTCTATACTCTCACCCTACACATAGACGTAGCCTATGACACAAAAATAAAAAGGGGGAGAAGGAAAGGGGGAAAAGGGAACAACAGGGAGAGAAATTTCCGAGTCGAAAACCAGCCAGAGCCGAACGTAAGGGAGTGCTAAAAAGCATGGAGGAGACACACCCACCGAAAAAACTTCGACCCCTCCGTAAAGAAGAGGGAAGAGAGTAGGGTCTCACTCCAACACCCAAGCAACGGACAGGAAGGCACGACAACAGAAACTCCCTCAACCTGCTGACCCTCTCCTCTCGCCTAACCTAACTCAGGTGAAAGGGAGAGCAGGAGGTCAAAGGTGTAATAAAAGCCTAACATACACTAGGCTACAAAAACAAGATAACCCAAATAAATCACCATATGTGTGCAAAAATATAAAATAAAATAAAATAAAATAATTATATGCTTGTGTTCAAAGACAGCCTAACCGAGGGAGGCGACAGGACGAGCCTGACGTCCCCACGGAACTAGACAATGCAGGTTAACAGCATGATGTCGAGCACTAGCAAAATAATAATAAAACAAATTAATATATAGCTAAACTTTCCAAGATGAAACATCCTGGGGAGACGCCTGCGGGAATATAACGGAACCCGATGCGGGAACCCCTAAGGTACGGATCAAAACATTATTGTTAGATAGAAACCGAAACAACCCAGCTTAGGAAAAACCACCAGGATGAAACCTAGGGGAAGGGATAAGACATGAGCCGACTAGGAAAAACCCAAACAGAACAAGCTGGACGGGTAAACCTCGCGGACAACATGGCTGGCTGGGGACGCCAGAGGCGTCATAACAAAGCCACGTATAATAATAAATACGAGCTAAGACAGCCAACTGATCATAAAACAACCCCACAATAAGATGGTACTTAACTTGAAACGGTAAAAAAGCTGCTCGACGACATGTTGCAGATGAAAATAAGCCAAAACACGAGCCAAACAGAAAACAGCAAGCGTCACAATCAAGTGCTAGAAATGGAATGAGTTCAGATGGCTCTGGAGTTGCCGCGTGGCGGGCTGGTGAGCATGGGCGCTGGTACGGCCCCTCGCTCTTCCAGGGGATCTTGACATGGGGATGTCTATCGAGTGTGGCTCTGTGGTTGTGATACCTTCACTCACCCTTTGTTATACCGACGTCTTCATTGAAGATGCTCGATCTGGGGGGTAGTAACTCCAGCATTCCTGTAAGCTTTTTTCTCTGGTATATTTAGCAATATTTATACCTAGAAATTCGTGTAAGAATGGAATTTCACCGGGTGACACGGGGCTGAACTCAGAAATATATATATAGCAAGAAGGCACTAAAGCAGACATATATATATATATATATATATATATATATATATATATATATATATATATATATATATATATATATATATATATATATATATATATATATATATATATATATATATATATAGAAGAAGGCACTAAAGCAGACAGCTTGGTAGATGGTTTTCCTTTATTCATCACGGCCTGCGTTTCGAGATCCTTGTCTCATCCTCAAGGCTAAAAATACAAAGTAAAATATACAAATACAGCAAGAAGATTTAGGATATATGTACAAATAAAATATGATAAAGTAAAACATCAGTAAAAAAGAACCTAAAATAAAATTGTTAAAAAAAAAAAAGAGAGAGAAAGAAATGAAAAATTTTAAATAACAGACCTTGTTCCCCGAAGTTCAGTTGCTGTATGAAAAACAATAAACATAAGATGGGGTGTGGTTTAAGCTATATACAGGGGCGTGGACAAGGAATGATTGTTCAAAGAGGGAACAAGCTTCTTGATCGCTAACGATTCAAGAAGAGGGAGGTGGTGTTCGTGCTGACTGGTTAGTATAATCTTAAAATCATTATAGTTTATTTTACTTTTGCATAGTTTTATGTGGTTTCTAATATTTGATGTTTTGGGTTTAGACAACTTGCACCCAGTGCGAAAGCTAACGCCAATATGCGCGTCACATCTGACCTTAAGCAGTCGGCGTGTGTTTCCCACGTATGTCTGACAATGGCATTGACAGCAAGTAAATAAATAAACAACACTGGGCTGCATTAAAGGGGGCAGTTTTTCTTTGTGACGAAACATACCGCCAATAGTTCTTGTGTTCTTAAATATGAGCTTCACGTCAACTGCAGGAAAATAATTTGTTAAAATACTTTTTAGATTGGGTAGGAAAGAGGTGTCGTGAGTGAACGGAAAACTTATATAATATGTTAATTTATGTGCCAAGTGTGTGGTAGCAGGAGGGTGAAAGGACTTATCCAATGTTTTCTTAACATACTTTAAAAATAAATTGGATGGATAGCAGTTGGATTTAAAATAATCATAGAGAAAACCTATTTCCCTGTGAAAAAGATGCCAGTTCGTGCTTTTATAATTTTAAATTGAATTCCCTGTCCACTCTCCTCCACAAGGCTATAACACTTACATCCGACTGGCATCTTTTTCACTGGGAAATAGGTTTTCTCTATGATTATTTTAAATCCAACTGCTATCCATCCAGTTTATTTTTAAAGTATGTTAAGAAAACATTGGATAAGTCCTTTCACCCTCCTGCTACCACACACTTGGCACATAAATTAACATATTATATAAGTTTTCCGTTCACGCATGACACCTCTTTCCTACCCAATCTAAAAAGGATTTTAACAAATTATTTTCCTGCAGTTGACATGAAGCTCATATTTAAGAACCCAAGAACTATTGGCAGTACGTTTCGTCACAAAGAAAAACTGCCCCCTTTAATGCAGTCAGGTGTTGTTTATTTATTCACTTGCTGTCAATGCCATTGTCAGACATACGTGGGAAACACACGCCGACTGCTTAAGGTCAGATGTGACGCGCATATTGGCGTTAGCTTTCGCACTGGGTGCAAGTTGTCTAATCCCGAAACATCAAATATTAGAAACCACATAAAACTATGCAAAAGTAAAATAAACTATAATGATTTTAAGATTATACTAACCAGTCAACACGAACACCACCTCCCTATTCTTGAATTGTTAGCGATCAAGAAGCTTGTTCCCTCTCTGAACATTCATTCCTCGTCCACGCCCTGAACTTCGAGGAACAAGGTCTGTTAGTTAAAATTTTCTATTTCTTTCTCTCTTTTTTTTAACAATTTTATTTTAGGTTCTTTGTTACTGATGTTTTACTTTATCCTATTTTATTTGTACATATATCCTAAATCTTCTTGCTGTATTTGTATATTTTACTTTGTATTTTTAGCCTTGAGGATGAGACAAGGATCTCGAAACGTAGGCCGTGATGAATAAAGGAAAACCATCTACCAAGCTGTCTGCTTTAGTGCCTTCTTGCTATTTTGCTGAGGAATAGCCTCGCTTTCACACCAATATATATATATATATATATATATATATATATATATATATATATATATATATATATATATATATATATATATATATATATATATATATATATATATATATATACACACACATACATAGGCCTACATATACATATACATATATACACACACAGTAATACTTCAACTTGTGCGATTTGAGTTGCGCAAATTCACAGACACATGAACTTTTCATTGGAATCTAACTAATTGCCATGCACAAGTTTTTCACAGACACACAAACATTTGTGAATACTGAGAAACCCTGCAAAAGTGTTTCTTTAATTTTTTATGTAATTTGTAAGTTTTCAAGCTTTCATGTGTAAATTAACATTAGATAACAAAAGTAATAATCTCTCTCTCTCTCTTTTACTGAGATGAGAGAATTTTTATGGTACATGCATATGTTTATTTGTTTTGTATGATAAATATTTTTTACCTAATAAAAAGTACTAATTTTCAAATATTAATAAGATTAAATAATAATAATAATAATAATAATAATAATAATAATAATAATAATAATAAAACTGTAATTAAAAAATTTGTGTGATACATATTTTAAACAAAAAAATATCTTCCCTTCATCTTTTGTAAGAAGCTCAAAGGCAAAGCTGTCAGACATGTCAATTTAACATGACAGAAGGAAGAGTGTTGCTGATTAGCGTGTCAAAGGTTTCTTACGTTATTCTCTCTTTCTCTCTCTGTCCATAATAATTCATAAAAAATTTCACTCTCTTAAGTGCAACTGTTATCTCTCTCTCTCGTAGTTAGCGCAACCTATGTACAGTAAACCCCTGTATATGTGTTCTCACGATTTGCAGACTCACCTATTTGCTGATTTCTCTATGGAAGATATATACACATTATTCATGGAAAATTTGCACATTCGCTGTATTTTTCACTGAGAAATATCCACTAATTACTGTATTTTCATATATCCATGACTAAATGCACCTTTTGTAATAAAACTATTAAAATACTCAGGTACAAGAATTTTTGAATTTTTTTTGTGCTTGAAATGTCAAAATAGGCAGTTCTAAGTGTTTTTACAGGGTTTTTTAAGTATTAGTGGATTTTAAGTATACCTTAGTTTTACCAGACCACAGATGGGGTGTGGTACGCATCCCCGCAAATATGGGGGGTGTTTACTGTATTACTGTTTCCGTGTATGTCTTTAACTGTACAGTAGATAATTTAAAATTGATCTAACTTTACCTGTACCATCTACAAACTGTAAATGTGCCATTCTAAAACATAGAGACATAGAGCATTCCATAACAAAGAGAAAGAGACAGAATTAAGAAGTTTTTAAAAACTGGGATGAGAAGACTTCTAAAATTAGATGGATGGAATGGAGAGAGAGAGAGAAATAGGATACTAATCTTCACACACTCCTATATTTTTACACCAACCATTTATTTCTTTTTTTAAGGGTAATGTATTAAGCTAACTTTTAAATGAAATTACTGTAACTTTAATTTCATTTAAAAGTTAGTTTAATGCTGAATTTCCATCTTTCATATCCAACATAAGAATAACTTCTCTCTATCTCTTATGTTATTCTCTCTGTCTCTGTAATAATTCATAAATAATTTAACTTGATATTTCAAGTAAGGACAATATCTCTCGTCTTATTCTCTCTGTCTCCATAATAATTGATAAATAATTCACTCTCTTAAGTAAGGACAACCCTTATCTCTCTCTCTTGTTTATAGTTAGCACTCACACATTTTTACAACTTATTATTTCTCTGTACGTCTTTACCTGTAGTAGATAGTTTAAATTGATCTAATTTTACCTGTACCATCTTTGAAGTGTAAATGTGCTAGTGTGGCAAATACGTTCTAAAACATAATAACTAAGAGTTGTATTAGTCAAAATAAAAAACACTGCTTGTTCATGAAAAAGCATTTCGGAACAAAGAGAGAGATGCAGAATAAAGAAGTTATTAAAAAGAAGTTGAGAAGACTTCTAAAAATAGATCAGTTGGAAGGGAAGAGAGACAGAAATTCTCTTCCAACTCTCTATTTTTATGTCATCCATTTATTTCTTTTTTTAAAGGTAATGTATTAAGCCAACTTTTAAATGAAATTATAGTAACTTTAATTTCATTCAAAAGTTAGCTTAATAGTTTGGGAGCATGTTTAGGGTCACATTTAGCATTTTTAGAGACCATGCCAAACTTACATTATATATATACAGTATATATATATATATATATATATATATATATATATATATATATATATATATATATATATATATATTTATATTTATAGTCATACCCCAAGCTTACCCGAGGTGAGGTTCCAGAACCCCTCGTGCAAGGCAAATTTTACATAAATTTGGCACGGTCTCTAAAAATGCTAAATGTGACCCTAATCATGCTCCCAAATTATTAAGCTAACTTCTGAATGAAATTAAAGTTACTATAATTTCATTTAAAAGGTAGCTTAATACATTACCCTTAAAAAAAGAAATAAATGGATGACATAAAAATAGAGAGTTGGAAGAGAATTTCTGTCTCTCTTCCCTTCCAACTGATCTATTTTTAGAAGTCTTCTCAACTTCTTTTTAATAACTTCTTTATTCTGCGTCTCTGTCTCTTTGTTCCGAAATGCTTTTTCATGAACAAGCAGTGTTTTTTATTTTGACTAATACAACTCTTTAGTTATTATGTTTTAGAACGTATTTGTCACACTAGCACATTTACACTTCGTAGACGGTACAGGTAAAACTAGATCAATTTAAACTATCTACTGTACAGGTAAAGACGTACAGAGAAATAATAAGTTGTAAAAATGTGTGAGTGCTAAATATAAACAAGAGAGAGAGAGAGAGAGAGAGAGAGAGAGAGAGAGAGAGAGAGAGAGAGAGAGAGAGATAATGGCTGTCCCTACTTAAGAGAGTGAAATTATTTATATATATATATATATATATATATATATATATATATATATATATATATATATATATATATATATATATATATATATATATTACATATATACAGGGTGTTTCAAAATTAGAGCCCCCTCTACAGCATAAACTAAAATTAATATGGACAAAAAGAAAAGTAATTCAGAACAGGTATTTATTTGAGTTTCTCTCTGAGTATTTAATATTTTGTGTGGCCTCCATCTGCCTGTACCATAGCCTGCATTCTTGAGGGGTATGATTTCAGCAAATTGCAAAAAAGCTGAGACTCAAACTCCATTTCCATGAGCACTTCGGTCACCTCTCTTCGCAGGTCGTCGAGGCTTGATATACCATCATAGTTCACTGTGTGCGCTTCAACACGATCCTTTAAGATACTGCCAATGTTTTCACACACATTAAGGTCAGGGGAGCTACCAGGAAATTCACTTGACGAGAAATCAATACCACTGTTTTGAAGCAGCTCCTGTGTCTAAAGAGCCTTGAAACATGGTGCCTTATCATGCAAAAATGTGACTTCTTCAACAGATAACACATTTTCAGGATCTTTGAGGAAAGAAAATACTCCATCAGTAAGCACAGTTTCTCTGAAGTACTCGCCATTCCATGACTGTCCTTTTTCTTTGATGATCCATATTAATCGTTTGGCTGTGAAACAGAGAAAAATTCCCAAACATTCAGGAAATTTCACAACTTGGCGATAGCGCACGTCATTGCTGATATCATCCAACTTTGCAGCCCAAATGATGTCATTTTTACGATTTGGCTTTCTGACTGTGTAAATGAAGAATTCATCTGATGTGGCAACATGGAGAAAGTCAACTTTATCCCAATCTTTAAGAAATAAACCACAAAACTATGCACAGTCTTCTCTCTGTTGCTGAGTGATGCTGGGCTTGCTGATAACATGAAATGGCTTGATACCAGATTTTTTCAGCTCACGATATACAGAACTATAACTTCTCTTCTTTCCCCTTTTTGTTTCTAGTTCAAGCGCCAATTTACATAAAGCCTTTCTTGGTCTACCCACTGCCTCAGCTATGATGTCTTTTGACTCCTGGGAAAGGACTTAGGCCTTCCAAGATTCTCACTCTTTTCGCGATGACAGTCATATGGATTTTTATTCCAGTTTCTTTTAAAAAAGGATTAATCTCTTTTAGTGTATTTAGCTATCCAGGAACGTGAAATGAAGGATGCGCCAGCATCCCTGGCCTCTCTGAAGGTTATAGCCTGGATTCCGTCAATCCATCTGATTTCCTCCGTGTCGTTAGCCATGGCTGTATCTAACTCTGTCACTCAGTCTGAAAATACAAGAAATGTAAAATGAAAAATAGCTTAATAGAAACTCAAAATAATGTACTTGGAGGTGGGCTATAGCAGAAAAACTTCATAACTTTCCATTTGTTCTGTGGAGGGGGCTCTAATTTTGAAACACCCGGTATATATATATATATATATATATATATATATATATATATATATATATATATATATATATATATATATGTATATATATATACATACATTATATATGTATATAAATATATACATACACACACACACACACATATATATATATATATATATATATATATATATATATATATATATATATATATATATATATATATATATATATATATATATATATATATATATATATATATATATATATATATATATATATATATATTATATATAATGCATACACATATTCGTATTCTTAGTTGTTTTAATACATAGAGAACCATTTCAATGCAAATTCAATATTTGTAGGAAACCAATCAACAACTCATGTCCATTTTTATCCAGGCCATCACCTTAATATTAAAATATCGATTTTTTCTTCTATGTTTTTAAGAGCACTGCACATTGTTAGCCCACAGTATTTGGATCAAGAAATCGAATACATAAGAAAAATAGGGATGGATTTATGTTATCCTTTGCGTGTACTAGATATTTGTTATGATAAAGCCCACAAAAAGTTTTATAGTGAATGTGACACAGAAAAAAACCCTAAGAACATTCTTAGCTTGCCTTATTTTAGTGGTTTTGAAAACAAAATCATCATTAAAATCTTTTAATGTCAACCTCATTTTTCCCAGTAACACACTAAAATGTTAATGAAAAATAGCCCTAAGGAAAACAACAAAATAGTTTATAAAATTCCATGTTTGGACTGCTACTCTTTTTATATTGGCCAGTGTACCAAGGATTTAGATCTATGGATTAAACAGCATAAGTATTCTGTCAAAACTGGGCAAACACCAATGCTATACTTATTCATTTAAGTGAAAAATCTCACAGGATAAGTTGGACTGAAAGTTCAGTAATTGCCAGATTGAAAGATTTCTCTTCATGAAATCTTTGAGAATCTGCTATTATGCAGCTTATTTCTAGCTGTAATTTTAACCTTAGCCCTGGCATGTATTATTTGGACCCCTGTATTAGTAAAATGTTCAAGAACAATCTAAAAGATATAATCACTGACTTAATTACAAATTAGTTATATATTTTCTATATATATATATTCTATATATATATATATATATATATATATATATATATATATATATATATATATATATATATATATATATATATATATATATATATATATATATATATATAAATTTGGCTGGGGAGGCGACGACACGTTGAGTGCACAGCTTATCTTAATGCTATACCCTCGAGAAAGACGGGTTTGCGAATTTTTGCCCCTCTGCATGTCTCCGCGTCACCTCGGCTCCCTCTCAAAATTTCTACATAGGTTATTTTACTAAAGAACGTACTTGAATTATATAAAAAAAGAGCCTCTGTGACATTCCTGACACAGACAACACAGGCAATTCGCCGGACACAAATAATGACCAAAATTCCAAACATATTTACAGAAAAAAGTGAACCACGAACTCAGCCGCCTGCTTACCAACCCCCCTCGCTTATCCTGCTCTGTCCCAAGGCCAACAGAATTTTAACTTAGAAGCTTATCTATGCAAGTAACAAGATTTTTCATAAAAGTAATGAAGTCGGAAATTTTGTGTACACACACACACACACACACACACACACACACACACACACACACACACATATACATATATATATATATATATATATATATATATATATATGTATATATATATATATATATATATATATATATGTATATATATATATATATATATATATATATATATATATATATATATATATATATATATATATATATATATATATATATATGTATATATATATATATATATATATATGTATATATGTATATATATATATATATATATATATATATATATATATATATATATATATGTGTATATGTATATATGTATATATATATGTATATATATATATATATATATATATATATATATATATGTATATATATATATATATATATATATATATATATATATATATGTATATATATATATATATATATATATATATATATATATATATATATATATATATATATATATATATGTATATATGTATATATATATATATATATATATATATATATGTATATATATATATGTATATATGTATATATATATATATATATATATATATATATATATATATATGTATATATGTATATATGTATATATGTATATTGTATGTGTATTGTGTGTGTGTGTGTGTGTGTGTGTGTGTGTGTGTGTGTGTGAAGGGTTTGAGGCTGTGAAGAAACCATCTAAGATTAAACAATATTCCTTTATTAAATTACACCTGTTTACAATTTATATATGCATGGGAAAAAATAGGAAATTAATTAAAACTACGTTACGCGTAAAAGAGTATTTGCTGTATATTTCTGTGTTTAGTTAAGGGTTCGAACACTTGTTCAGAGCCAGGGTACTGGGTTTGGCGAACCAGGTGACATGTGATAACAACCTAGGTAACTTTAACAGCGATAAGTGCCAGTGTTGCCAGAATGAAAGATGTTCAACCAGAAGTTCCTTCTCGTAGAATTTCTAGAGCCCCTCTGAAACAAACCAAATTTGCAACCAGACAGTATTTGGTGAAATCGGTTGAAAATAAAGATGATAGGCACATTTTCAAAATCATTTATCTAATTTGATGAAATAGCTGCATCGCCTAATCGTAATTTGTGACTAGAGATTTGTGACTGGTTGCGGAATGGCAAACAAGTGTTGACATGGCTACATAAGAGATATATGCTTTCAATTACTTCAGAAAGTGACACGGAGATCTATGAAATTTGGAATGGCGTTAACTAAATGTATAAATTTTTAAAGACATAGAACGATTGAATGATGAATATCTTGCATGAATGAAAGCTAAGTTATACGCTTGTCACGACGAGAGGAATCGGTTCTAATACTTTATGCTTAAAAGCTATTTGATTAAGGCGAAGGACACAACATTTTTTCCAATTTTTACATCGCGGTAAATGAAACTTCAAGGTTTTAAAGTCATCTCGTCAGGCCAAAGGATCCATTTTTGCTTTGTTTTGTTATTTGATCAGCGTATTGATTAAAGATATAGAACTAAAGAATATGGAATTAAGCCGTAACGAGTTCAATTAAAATTACACCGTGGCTTCTCTTTATAATACATTTTTGGTGAAATCTGGTGGGGTAATTCTGGCGGTTTTGTAGAGATATCTGCGTTTGACGATCTGGCAACGTTGAGTATCTTGTGTTTTTATTTTAGATTTGGCCCTTGTCACTGCAGAATGAAGATGGGTCCTTCTGACCTTAGTAATGGCCCCATTGAAAAGGAAGAGGAAGAGATGGAAGCTAATGAAGATAACGTTGAAGAAGAAGAGGAATATGATGAGGAGGGTAGGATGTTTTTACAGTAATATTCTTCTTGATATCCTGTGAGCCCTACGTACTCTCGGATGCGCTTTTACTGGTTTTGGTGTATCTTCCAGCCTTGGCTGTTTTTAATTTGCTTTTGTTTATCTACTATGCAGCTGGGTGAATAGGCTGTGTACAATATTCTAACTTGCCACTGGTCATTGATTGTAAAGTTAAACATGGAATGTGGAAACCTGTACCCTTGCCTAATTTGGGCATGACGAGTTTGACTTAAATTTACATTAGAAAAGTTGTGTTGACCAGTGAGGCTGTCGACATGCACTCGGTTTAACCATACCCTAATGGTAGACTACATGGGAAATCTGAGATTATGGTTAAGGTGAACGGAATGGGTATGTACCTTACCTTAACCTTTCCCAACCGTATGTAGCCTAGGGTGCCAGTTCTTACCTGACCTTGAGACTTTGCCAACATGGGCCCCAAGACTGTAACCTTACCTGACTCGTGGGCACTTGGTGAAATAATTATTTAGTGGGTAGAACTAAGCATTAGCTCCGCATCGAGTATTTCCTTTAAAATTGACTTTTCCTGTTGTACTTTGGTTGCTTGTCAAGAATTTACAGTCATTTTTTTCGAACGACTTTAATTAACCTGTAATTAACCTCAGAAATGCTTGTTTTTGTATGCTGGCCATCCTGGAATGCTATTGCTTAGGCACTGTGTTATAGGGGGACTTTTGGTAAAAAGTGGTTTCCTTCACCCAGAGGGTGCAGGCAGCAGAGCCCCACTATTAAGTAACACCACCTGCTAGGTTAAGTTAGGTTAGTATGGTTCCTTTCGTAATAGATTTTCTTAGCCAATCCCTTCTTGAACATATGGATCCCTAATGACTTTTGTATTCATGGAACCGTTCCGTACAGTCCGTGCAGAGCTATTACTTAGAAACTCCATTTAGTGTTGTTACAGAAATTGTTTGCTTATTTGTAACCTATTGATATGGGAGAAATAACCATGGACCCTTTGTTATACTGTGTTGTCAGTGGAGCTTTCTTTAGTGTTCACTCAGGAGTGGTTGCCTTTTGTTTGTGGTGTAACTTTTGACACATCTTACTTTTGAGAAACATCTAATGAAAGTTTGATCCCCGATCCCTTTATCTGCCAAGAGCAACCAGATTTGCTGAACAGCCGTACCAATGTGCAAAATATATAAGCAAATGTAACAACAGAGCTGACTTGCCTTCTAGTTACATCTAAGCAAAAGGAAAGGTCGCCATGAGAGCCCATGGTTCCACTGAATTACTTTATTCCACACAGCTCAAGCAGGGAAAGTAAATCATGACTGGTATGCAACCCAACAAAACAAGTGCAACAATAATCATACAACAAAATTTACAGTTAACTGGCTTTCAGAAAGAAGTAGGCATTTTACACAAAGGTAATGCTAGCTGAACTGGCTTTCAGAAAGAAGTAGGCATTTTACACAAAGGTAATGCTAGCTGAACTGACTTTCAGAAGGAAATAGGAATTTTACACAATGGTAATGCTAGCTGGAGTCTGTGGCTCATGAATATTCATGTATAATCTGACACGCAGTTGCAGAAGCAGAGGCTTGCATGTACAATCTGACAAGCAGTTGCAGAAGCAGAGGCTTGCATGTACAATCTGACATGCAGTTGCAGAAGCAGAGGCTTGCATGTACAATCTGACATGCAGTTGCAGAAGCAGAGGCTTGCTTGTAGCAAAGTTGAATTAATTATTTTCTAAGGCAACTTCTCACAGGTAGGTCAGTGGCAGAAGCACGAGGGGCCAAGATAACACGTCCCTGGAAATATATTTCCCAGGTAAGAGTTCGTGTTTGGAAGATTTTCTTACTCGCAACAATTTATCACCATGGAGGTGTCATTTACTCGTGTTACTGAGCAAAGGATTATTTCATCAGCAGACTTAATTCATCTGAGGAACACACATACTAGTATTTAGTGAGAGAAACAGTCACTGGTACTTAATTGTTCATTTCAGACTTATCGGGCAAATCCAGTTGCAAGTGCACATTTCCAAGAGTAGCTAGATGGTCCAATATGTCCTCAGTTAAACAATGCTGGGACTTCTTTTAGTCCGGGTTGCTTATGACTCATTTACCACTGCGGCAGTGTGCCGGACAGAGAGATGCGGCCCAAGAGTCAGGATGTAGTAAGGAACAGGTCTGGCCTGGGTGAGGACTTAGTAGGTACTGAATTCTCACGGCCAATTTTTTGGATGTTGTTTGTTCTATAAGTCCTCAAGCCATGGAAGTGGTGAGAATCAAGGGGCAGTTGCCTGGCTATCCTGGAAAGCAATTAAAAACCAGCAAAGAGGAAAGCACAGAGATTCAGGTATTGGGACAAGGGTATAGAGAGACATTACTAGTATGCCTGTCCCCCGATAACTCATTTAATCTGCCTACCTGAACTCGACCCTTTTGCCAAGATACAGTAAACCCCCCTTATTTGGGGGGGGGATGAATTCTAGACTGCCCCCCACAAATTGTGAATACTGAGAACCCCCCCTCTAAAAATGCCTATAACTGCCTATCTTGAAAGTTCAAACACCAGATGTATTCTTAAAGTATCATCTTACATGAAATATACCTTAAATTATTATCCTATTACTGTATTAATCTTTGAAATTATATTTTTAATATTTCAAAGTCATCTTAAACATTAATACCCTTAAAAATATATACATACACCTTTCCAGCAAAAACAAAGAGAGAGAGCAAGGGAAAAGAGAGAGATAGAGAGTGAGTTTATCTCTTTAGTCTCTTGAGGAATGTTAATCTATTTCTCTCTACAAAATTTGTATTGCAATACACTCCCTTAACACCTGAATTCGCCCTTAATCCCACTAGCCCGAACAACTCTCAGTTACCGATCCCATTATATTGGGAATTTTAACAGCCAGCGTTACCAACGCTGCAGGTAAAATATTGTCACTTGAGCTACCACAACAAACAGTTGGCAACGCAGACACAGGTGTGTGCCAGCACTTCCACTTTCGTCAATTGCTTTTTGTTTGCGCTGCTGGAAGGTTGTTTTCTTCTTCAGTGCAAGGTTTTAATCCTATTGCCCGATTTCTCTTGGTATTTAGGACTTCTGGTGAAGACCTTGATTGTATTTACCAGTTTTTCTCCTGGATTTTCTGGATATCTTTGATGTGGAACATCTTTTGGAATTGGACCCGCTGGTTCCCGGTCTCAATTAATTGGTCACCATGGACTCTTTCACCTTCTACTACCGTGCCTTCGGCTTCGACGTTGACCTCTACTGCCCCTACGACTGTGGATGCTGGCGCTCATCGTTTCTTCTTCCTGCAAGAGATGGATGAGTACCTTGAGACACGATAGACATTCTGTCAGGTATATAGGAAGGTTAAGTGTGATGTGCAGACTCATTGCAATGAATGTTCTTGATTGGAAGGCACAAGAGATGGAGGATTAAGATGTGTCATCGCAAGTCTTGGGGACCCTCACACTGTAAGAGAGGCAAATGTCGGTCAGATTCCTTGCCTAAAGTGTCTCAGACTTCTGCTATGAAAAGTTGATGGATTTAGTGAGTTCAGAAGTAGTCAAACAGATAGAGGATAGGATTGCAAGTAGTATGGAAAATTTAATAGTTAGTCTTCTTCAACATTTCTCTAGATAGGGATAGGAGTAGTGTTAGGATGTCTAATCCTTCTTCCTTTTCAGCTCCCCTGCCTGTTCCAGAACCAGCCCTAACGGGTACTGAGGGTAATGACAGAACCGCAAACCTCCGAGTGGGTAGGGTCTGCCGGACCCCTCAGCGTTTGAGCAGGCAGTGAAGGATCCCCCCAACCCCCTGTCAGTATTGATAAATTTAATGTTGATAATGTTAGTCAGGATCAAGATATAGGTGTGATAGAGGAGGATAGGTCAGGATTAGGTAGTGAGGAGAAGGTATTAAGGGTGCAGAGCCGTTCTCCTGGACGGGTTCTGGTTTCGGGTTTGAGTGGTTTTTGTGCTCTGGCAAGAGTTTCACCTTCATCGCTCTCTTTTCGGTCTGGCTTAGTCTCAAGTCAATCTTTCAGTTACGGTGGTGCAGAATCCTTCTGCTTTAGCAACTCACTTCAAGACTGTTTCTGAATCTCTTACTGTAGTTTCCCCCTTCTCTGTGTCTTCTTTCCTCCGTCTAGTAAGGTGGATTCTGGTGTGTCCTTTCCTTCTAAAAGTAGTTTATGGACCTGCAATTGGATGGATCCTCAATATAATGCGGCTTTGCTGGGTCTTTCATTTATGACGGGTACAGACCTATGGTGAGAGGTTATTTTTCGAATTGTTTCTCCCCATTAGAGAGTATGTGACTCCAGTAGTGTCCAGAATTCATGTCCCTGATATGTTTCAGGATTATTGAAGGAGGGCGGATTCCCTTTACCTTCTGTCCTTTTGTTCTAAGTTTTCTTCCTGGAACATATCTGTCACTTCATCTCCTGCTCCCACATTGTCTGTTGCTCCTTTTCAGTCTCCTCTTCGGCCTCTTCTTCTTCTGCTCCACTCTTCCTTTGTTCAGGAAAGAAGCACTGCATCTTCCACTTTCCTCCTTCGACTTTGTCTTTCCTCCTCTCGGTAACTTTTTTTTTGTGTCTGCAGTTCCTCTGCCTCTCGCCTTTCCTTCCTTGGTACAGTCGCTCTCCGGTAGGTGGAGCTTCGGACAGGTGAAAATGCAGTTTTCAGGCAGAACCAGCTTGGCCACAGGCATTTCAACTTCCAGCCCTTTGGGTATGCGCCCCCCTTGCTTCCGCTTCAAGAGGCTGTTCCGGTAGTATCAGGTATTTGGAAGGGTTTGCCTGTCGCTAATCCAGTCTGGGTTTAAGTGCTCCGCTCTCTTTGGCAGGGCTTATGGTGAGGAGTTTAAGCCTGCTGCTCCTCGTTCTCCTCAGTTGCATTTTCCGCAGGAAGTAACTCCGAGGGCAGTTCACCTCTTTCATTCTTCATCCTTCTTCTTCATCTTCTATCCTCCGCAAGCAGTCTCATTTGCGGATCCTAACTGGGGTTTAGCTATGTGGGTTTGCCTGCTCTCACTTGTCTTCCAATTGGTAATAATGGGGAATCGGCTGACACTGGTTTTTCTCTGGTTCAGCCTTCTCTCTTCCAGGGGACAGGTTCACTCTTCCAGAAGACTGCTCTGGGTACCTGATTAGGTGTGGGTGCTCAGCATTCTGGTTAGGGTGGTCCGCTTGCAGACTTCATCGTTGTCTGGTCTTCGTTCAGTGACTCCTCCTTTGACGGTCTTAGACCGTTCGGACATTTCGGAACAGGACTCTTATCCAGAGGTGCAGGAGATTCTGGCGGACTTAGAATTTCTTCTTGCCAGCAGTAATGGTTATGGACACATGATTGAGTATGTTACTTCTTCGTACCCTCAAGCAAGAGCTCCGGACCTCCCTCTTAGTTCCCAGTTTAGTTAATCCAGTTTTATTTATTTATTTATTTATTTTATTTATTTATTTATTTTTTTTTGGCTGGTTTGGTCCAGTCAGGTTAGACAGGCTCTGGAGGAGGTGGAACGGTCGGGCAGAGTTCCTTCTAGATCTGATTTCAGTGGAAAAGAATAGAAACGGGTAGTTTTCTGTTCGTTTAGAACACGCTCTAGAAATTGAAGCACGTTCCAGACAACAGTTCGAGGCTGTAACTATTTTGGCAGGTGTCAGGTTGCCATTCAGCGAATCGGTTGAGGCAATCCTGTCATCAAGTCTCTGGATCGCTGTCTCAGCCACTTTCAACAAAGCCACTTCTCTTAGGGGCTCAGGTGCTTGGAGGAAGTGTTGAAACAATCAGACTGAGGCTCTTGAATCTACTCCCTCCAGATGCTGTCAGGTTTACTGTAATGCCAGTTCTAAAAGAGTGACAGCCATTTCCCTTTGGTTCCGTGGCTGTTTGCAGCCCAATAAGTTCATCTCGAGGGGTCTGGCTCACTATGCGAATGCTGGATTAGTCTACGACGGTTTTGGAGCAGAAAAGTCCAAATTTCTATCTTGGTCATCTTCCTCCTCAGTATCTGGATGGTATCATAAGAGGGATTGCTTTTCAATTCCCATCCACCCTTAGCTTCAAGGAAGTTTTTGTTCAAGGATGATGATGTAACCAGTATGAAACATGGTTGCTTTTAACCTCAGTCTCTCCTCAAGTGTCGGCAATTATGCATCGTTGAGGATGTTCAGAGTGATGAGGTATCTAGACGATTGGCTGATCCTTGACTCCTCTCTAGAGGAGCCAGTAACAGTGAGGGAATTCTTATGGAATTTTTAGCCTATTCAGGTAGGAGGAGTCTCTCTCCCCTTTGAGGGTTTTCTTTACCCTGGAGGATCCAGTTCTGGACTTTCAGCAGGTAGAAGGGTTCCTGTCCAGCAGGACAAATCAAGCCTCGAGTATCAGCTTGGGAGGCAGAAGCCTCTTAGGGAGAATGTCTCTTTCTTTCTCTCTTTTAATTCCAGGGTCTTGTCTCTCTGGGATGCGCTCTCTTCAGGTATGTCTCAGGAATCGCTAGGACTTTCAGAACTGGGAAAGCAGTTATAATCGGGAGCACTCATTCTTGCCTGTTGGATCATCTGTGGTGGTCAGAAACAAGTGCATCTGACACCAGGAAGGGAAGGACTCCCCTCTTTCCGATGTTCATCTGTACACAGATGCTTCAGATCAAGGTTGGGGAACAACCTTGGAGGAAACCTTCAGGCCTCGGGAAGGGGTGTTCGGGAATGAGAGGAGTCAATAAATCTTCAGGAAATCAAGGCTGTAAAGGAAGCCCTCAGTTGCTTTCAGTCCTAGTGCGCAACATAGTGGCTATGTTTAGCGACAGCGTAATTGCCAGGTCATAATTGAAGAACTCGGGGGGGAGGGGAAACAGGCTCAACAGAACTCAATATTATAGCATAGAGAGTCCCGAGAGTGTGTGAAGAACGAAAAGTGTTTCTTCTTCCCCAATTTATATTGAGGAGTCTCAGTGTACTGGCCGATTCGCTAAGTTGCTCCCGTCAGGTATTTGGCGGGAGAGTGGACTTTGGCTCTGGAGGCAATATGTCAGGTTCTCTGGAAGTGGCCAATAACTGTGGACTCATTTGCGACGTGATTAAACCACCGTCTTCCGGTTTATTTCTCACCAATGGTGGTCCCCATGTCAATAGGCATCGATGTGACATTACAAATTGGAATCACTTGC
Source organism: Macrobrachium rosenbergii (assembly GCF_040412425.1). Taxonomy (NCBI): domain Eukaryota; kingdom Metazoa; phylum Arthropoda; class Malacostraca; order Decapoda; family Palaemonidae; genus Macrobrachium; species Macrobrachium rosenbergii. Next base: position 14,223,545 of record NC_089798.1, read on the forward strand.
AGGTGTATGCCTTTCCTCCATCCGGTCTCATTCATCAGGTAATAAGGAAATTGTGAGAGAGTCAAGTCGTCTATAACTCTAATAGCTCCCTGCTCGCCATAACACTCTTGGTTTCCGGAACTCCTAGAGCTCTTTACGGAAGTTCCTATGTGAGAAATGATACATATTTGTCTGTCTTCCGGAATTTGTGCCGAAGACAGAGTCGGAGGTTAAAACTGCCATGTTTGTTTAAAGTTCTTTATCTGCAAGTGTTTGTTACTTGTCCCTCCAGCAGTGATATCTTTATGTCCGGTGCGAGCGTTAAAGTCTATTTATCAAAGGTTGAGAAACTCCATCCACTTCCGCATACACTTCTTGTCTCTCCGCTGAATCCTTCCCGTCCACTGTCAAAGAATGCGATTAGTTACGGAGGGAGGTGATTTCCCAGGTTTCTCATGATTCTTCTTCGTCGTCTTCAGCTCTTTATTTCGCCGATCGCACAGTATTTGGAGTATGTCCACTTCATCTTTCTTTCTAAGGAATTATTCAATGCCTTCTATTCCAGAGGCAGCTACTTGGAAGTCTGTCTCAGTGTTTACTTCCTTTACTTAAGAATGAGAACCCTTCCAAACCCTGGCGTAGGACGTGTAGCGTTCCTAAGTCTGATTTATCAAGAGGTGCATTCATTTAGCTGAGGTGGTATATTTCCAGGACAAAGGTTCGGAGGATTGTTCTTTAGTCCACGTGTAGGATCCTCAAAGTCTATTATCCAGGGTGCATTCATTTAGCTGATGTGGTATTCACTTAGTGAGGAGATTTGTTAGGTTAACCAGATAGAGGAATTCCTTTTAGTCTTTAGAATTTTTAGGCAACAGTGATAGTATAATCAAATTATGAACTTTTTTAGTGTCTCTGTTTTAAGTATCTTATTCTTTGATAGTTTCCCTTATGAGAGTCCAAGGGGTGCCCTAGTAGCTACAGCTAGGCTATTTCGTAAGCGTGAGATACTTCTTCACTTGTTGATGTTTGGGATACCTGTTATCCAGAGGATGAGCGGGTTGTCTGAGCACTGTTTCATTCCCTCCATACATGAGAGGCTCTGAATAGCCACATGGGAGGTCCATCGTAGATTCCATACATGAGGGTTCTGAAGAGCCAATGGGAGGTCGACAGACCAAGAGTACTGACCTGACTGTCAGATCAAAGTTGTTTCAGTAACATGTCTCTTCACTGAAAGTATTGATTGATATGGTGAGTGTATAACTAAACGGCTTTTTATGCAGAGCAGTTTGGTGTTTACCATCACTGTTAGTTGTTTCAAACAATGTTGGCAATAGAATTGATCCTAATCCTCTCAATGTTGTTAATCAGCGATTTCAGGTGTTCAGGTAGTGTATTGCAAAAATGAAGTTTTAATAATAAAACTAATATTGTAATACCTACCTGAACACTTGAATGATTTAAATCCCCCCTCCTCCCCTCACATCAATTTTGACCTTGAATAATGCAACTGATGAAAGTGGGAGTGTCGTTAACCACCTGCATCCGACACCTGTGTCAGCGTTGCCAACCGTTTGTTAAATGGTAGCTCAAGTGACAAGATTTTACCTGCAACATTGGTAATGCTGGCTGTTAAAATTCCCAATAGTGGGATTTTAATTGAGAGTTGTTCAGGCTTTTCTGGGATTTTGATGTGCTAATTCTTTTGGAGGTGTTCAGGTAAGTTTACAATATTAGTTTTATTATGAAAACTTCATGTTTGTTTTTTGTCTTCCAAAGATGTATTAACTACACATTTTAAAAATATTATGAACACACTCACACGCACACACACATACAAACAGTGTGCATATGTGGTAATACCAATTGGTTAAAGAGACCCAAATCAGCAGTATCTTTTCTTGAGAGAGAGAGAAACTACCGCCAGGTAGGCGGGAATACCCGCCTGCCCGGATGTGGCCGTCATGCGTTGCTGGCGTGTTTTTGGTTCTCTCTGCCTGACTGTCGTTAAGCTCATATTATCCCGGTGGGATCTTTCTGTATTTTTGTTTATATGTACGTGTGTTTGATATTCATTAATACAAACCAATGATTTGTGATAACCTTGCATAAGCCATCGTTCCCTGCGCTGTGTCTTGGGTTTGACGGCCAAGGGCATAATTGGAGAAGCGTAACCGAGTGGTAATGCTTCTCTTCCAGCAGCCCTTTACGTAAATACTGAAGGTGCTCCTGTACATTCGGAGATATAGTTTGGGACGTAATATCTTCGCTCCCCTACATTGATCAGGATGTAAGAGTTCGCTTCTCCTCTTGAGCTTCTGCCCTCCGTGTGTAAGGGGCATCACTACTTCCTTCCTACTTATGCTGAGTGTTGCTCGCCGCCTGTGCTTGGAGAACTACGGGCCGGGTGGGAGGTTGTAGGTGTCATCGGTAAGTTCCGCTTCTATGGCACCCTTGGTGGCCTCCCCTCCGTCCTTTTTCTCTTCCCACAGGTTCTTCCTTCTCCCCTTCATTAGATCTCTCTCCTTCGCCCTCTTCGCTCGCTCATCGGGCGAGGACCAGGGGCGGGGAGCGATCGGGCAACCATTTCTAGAGTACCTCCTCCCGCTGCGTAGGGCAGTTCCCCTTGTAGCAAGAGGAGTCTCCCTCTACTAATCATCTTTGCTTTTTCTTTCAGGTTGACAGTGAGCATCGCAGACACAGCAGTAGTTGGGTGGATATATCGAAGGATATCTCTCATGAAACAGTCCCGACGTTCATTTAGTGTTGCTTCGGTATCAACCACATTACCTGGTTAGATGACATATTTCCACGTCGGGATCGTTCTGACTCTGTTCCCGCCGATGTGGATCGATCGCTGTCATTGCTGGTCTTCATGTATGTTGTTGCCCTGCCTCCGGCTTATCTGTGGTCCATCTGCTCCTGTTGTTCCCTGTGTTATGCTCTTGTCAACTCGACGACAGTCTCTGGGCTGCTCTTCCTGGTCTCCTGCTGCAGCCGCCCTGATCGTTCCTGTCGCTGTTGGTGACTTTCATGTGACACTTCTGTCCGTTGCAGTAGCTCCTGCCTTCCGAACCGCTAACGTAGGTCCTGCATCGGCTGTCCTGATAGTGCCCGCTACATCTCTTAGTGGTCGTGCCCGGGGCCGCTTCCGTTGTTCCTGCCAGCTGCCCTGGAGGTTACGATGTCTGCTATCCTGTAGAAGATGTCGGCGTGAAGGGGAAGGAAGTCGCCTTGTGGAAGTGACGTTCCTGGCCGTTGCAATAGCTCCTGCCCTCCTAACCTCTGCCGTAGCTCCTGCATCGGCTGTCCTGATCATGCCTGCTGCTTTTCCTGGCGTTCGTGCCCGGGGCCACTTCCGTTGTGTTCCTGCTAGCTGCCCCAGAGGTTACGATGTCTGCCATCCTGTAGATGTCAGTGTGAAGATGAAGGAAGTTGCCCTGTTGAAGTGATGTTCCTGGCTGTTGCAGTAGCTCCTGCCTTCCGAACTGCTGCCGTAGCTCCTGCATCGGCTGTCCTGATCATGCCTGCTGCTTCTCCTGGTGGTGGTGTCCTGGACTGCATCCATTGTGTTCCTGCTTGACTGCCCTGGAGGTTATGATGTTTCGTGTCCACCATCCTGTAGAAGATGTTGGAGTGGAGGTGAAGGAAGCCACCCTGTGGAAGTAGCCGCCGCCTTCTTCATCTTATCTTCGATTTCGTCTTCTGCTGCGTCTTCCCTTCCTCTCCCGAGGTCCAAGGGGGTCCCGAGAATCGGACAGACCTCCATCGGCCAAAGGAGAGGAAGGCTGCTGCTTCCCCTTGATGCCCTTGGACGTCTAGGGACTGCCTCCTTCCAAGGAGGCAGTGGGTCTCTCGTTGGCTCTTCCCGACCTTCGGGTTAGGAAACCGATTTGCATAGCCCTGGGTTTTGTGTTTTGGAAACCGTGGGTGTGCAGACCTTGGTTTGCGATCCCGTTCCCAGTCCTAGAGGTTCTGCCTCTAAGACGGTGGTTGCTTCGGACGCTCGTTCGCGAGCCGCCCCGAGTGCTCGAGATTCTATGGAATATCGAGTATCCCTATCTGGTCTGGAGAGATTTTCCTCTGCCCAGTTTGGGAGCAGTGTGAGAGAAAGGGCCGAGGCACCAAGGTGTCTCGGCTCTTCCTGCCAGCACCACAAGCGCTCCCCGAGTGCTTGCCAGTGCTCAGTCGGGTTCCCAGCCTGGTGTCTCGATCCTGTCGGTTTGAACATCAGAAGAAGCAAGGAAGAGATTCCCTTCGGGAGTCCTGCGGGACTTCTAAGGGACTGGCTCTCTTCCAGGAGACAAGTTTCTCTCGTTGGCTTTTCCCGCCCTCGGGCGGAAACCGATTCGCATTCTCCTGTGGGGTCTTGCATTTCGGGGCTGCGAGAGCACGGCCTCTTGAGGCCACGCCCTCGTTGTCAGTCTTGGAAGTCTGCGTCTAAGACTGGTTCTGTGCTTGGCTCTTTCGATCTCTTAGGAAACTGAAATTAGCTGCTCCAGATTTTTGGGAGTCTTGTGAATAGCTCGAATTCTATGAATCACGAGTGCTCTCCTGACGAGAGGCACAGGATGAGAGAAAGTGCTGAAACACCCAGGTGTCTGGTTGCCGGGGCACCTGGGTGTCTGGGTGCCGAGGCGCCCGGGTGTCTGGGTGCCGAGACGCCAGGTGTCTCGATACTGCCCACCAGCTGCTTCGGTTGCTCGGCTGGGCTTCATTCTTGTGTCTTGAACTTTAGGGTTCAAGCATGCAAGATAGCAGACACAGAATTCCCCTCTGAACCTTCTTCTCGAGGGGCCTCGGCCTCGAAGGAGTTTAGAGTTCTGGCCTGCCCAGTTCCGATTGTGTTTGCGCGCGATCAGCTTGGCTCAGCCCCTGGTCGCGCTTACAAGACTGGCTCGGCTCGACTCAGCTTGCCAGACTGGCTCGGCTTGGCTCAGTTCGCCCCGCCTGCCTCCCAGTCCACCGCATACCAACCAGCTGGATCGTGTTCGCGTGATTGCCTTGGTTCGGTGCGGCTCAGCGCGACCCTACTCAGTTTTTTCCGATTTGGGTTCTGGGCTATGTTTGAGTGAACTTTTTGCTCTTCCCAGGAAAGCGCTTTGCCGCAGCACAAGTGCTCTTCTTCCCCCGTGTGGCAGTAATCTCCTTCGGTTGATTATCGCTCACGGTCCGCCTCTCCTGCTTATCTTACTGGCAGGATAGGTAGGGATACTCTTTCTCCTCACCTGTTCTCTTCTCCTCTCCGTTGTTCCGAGAGGTGCAAGACAGACAGAGAGAGCTCTGACGAACTTCTTTGGAGTTTGGCTGCCTGGTGTGCTTTGGGTGTCGGTCCCCCAATTCTCTTGTAGTATAACCAGGTAGCCGAGGAGGGTTTCATGGAATCTGTCAAGGTCTCCCTCCAAGGGGAGAGGTACAGGAGTTTCATGCTTCAGAAACAGCAAGGGTTTTCCTCTTCAAGTTGCGATCACCCCTGTGTTTTCGGAGAGCGAGGATCCCCGGAACAGGACCGCAGCTCCCCCAATGAATAATCTTTCTCACTCGCAACCCTTGCAGTTCCCGAGGGGCCGAGAGTGTCGAGGACTGCCGCGGTCCTGCCTTCCAAGAGCGTTCTCGACCTGATGAATTCTTTTCTTCGCAGGAGTTAATTCAGGTTGAGACACCAAGCTCCCCCCCCCACCTCGACAGAATATGAATTCATCTTGCCTCCGAGGGTCTTGCCGACTGCAGTTTTTTGGGCAATTCTGGTGCCAAGAAGAAGGACTTTGTCCCAATTCGAATCTACGGTTTCGTAAGCCCCAAGTTGGCTCGACCCTTAGGAACACACCTTTACTTGGTTCTGCCTTTCTCTTTCAGAGATTTGCCAGATACCTCGGTAATCAAATTTCGTACCTGGGCACTGCCTTGTCCTTTGGACAATGGCCAAGACCTTTGGGTCTTGGTCATCTCAACTCGACCTTGAGTTCAAGCCAGCCCCCCTCAACTCCTTAGCGAAGAAGTCCCAGGCTTCAGAAGATTGCAGAACACATATTCCTCTTCTTCCCTTCTAGGAAAGTGCACATAACTGTGTCTCTTTCCACCCTCTTTCCCATATGGGAGGAGGGAAAAAAGGAAGAGAGAAAAGAAGTATTGACCAGAAGTAGTTCTCCTACTGCTGATGCCTGGACGAAATGATACTTATCGAGTCTCTGGAACTGGCAGCGACATTGCCGAGACCTGGGAATGGATTCCTTCAGAAGTATCCATTTCCCTTAGGTCTCGGCAATTCTTTCCATCGAACTTCCATCCCACCTCCTCTCCCATGCTCCCGATTCGGGAAATGCCATCCCGGCTAGAGCTAATTGTCTCGGTACCCTGTCATCTTGCAGAAGCTTCCCCATGGTGGAGAATGGAAGTCTGTTTCCATTCCTTCATCCTTCTTTCCTCTTTGAACTATGAGGAAGGAGTTAGGCTAATGCTTGATTGAAGGAACCTTTGAATATGCTTGCATATTCCCCTCACATCTTGTGTCTACTTATGGATTCATTGATTGAGGAATAGGCGCACACTGGTAAGACCTTGTCTTGAATTTGTGTGACCAAGACGATTAGTACCTTCTCATCACCATCCTGGGCTCAGGGCAGCCTTTTGGCCGTCCGAGAATTCAGGATGAGTTTTGCGGCACTCACTGGTTTCGTTGAACAACAAAACCACAGTAGTGGCATTTGTCGACAAACAAGAGGTAATCGTTTTTTCCTCCTGTTTCACCTCGACATTTGTAGGTACTCGAGTGTTGTTCTATTGCACACTCGACAGCTCAATTAACCAGATGCATTCCTGGTGGGAATGTATTGGTAGGCAAGCCTGGCCTCGGGTTTGAGTGATTGGGACGGAACATGCTGCTCACTCTTTCTTCACGAAGATTCATGCAGAGACTGCTCGACTGAGAAAGCCCTACCGTCCTTCTGTTGCCTCCCTGCACACAAGTCGGAAGATTTTTCTCGCTCCTTCATACCAGACCAGGGGCCGCTCCGTTGAGGCATGCTGTCTTTTTGGTGGAAACTCGATATCAACATTTTTTCCCTCCGTATTTGTCCGTTTCGCTAGGGGTTCACAAACATTGCTCACCCTGAGTTACAGACAAATACTTGAAGACTTCGCCTTCATCCGACCTGATTGCCGAGGCATCGAGAAGAATTCCACTCGACCCAACCTCCTGTAGCAGCTACTCAAGAAGCTGTTCTTGAGGCAGTACATCCCTGTGTGTTCAGGACTGGGAGACCTTCCAGCTTTTCTTGCAAGCATAGGCTTTCTCGCTAAGCAGCAACGGATATAGCTCGATATCCCTCGAAGTCCTCTGCAACACTGTCCCAGGGACTGGATCCATCTTCACTGATGGTGTCGTTGACGGAACTCCTTCTCGGGTCAGAGTCGCTCTTCAAGTTTGGACTTCCTCGTCTTTGCCGAGGGTTGCTTCTCTCCCTTTCATTTGTGAAGAAAGTAGGCCCTTGCGACCTAGTCTTCTATCAGAGGTAGCCTTCTCCTCAGTCGAGAGTTAGCTATGGACAAGAAGCTTCTTCAGTCGTGCTGTCTCAGGGAACTGTTCCCTGGGTGGCATGTGACTCTCGTTTAGGGTTCCTGTTCGTGCTCTGCACGCGCCTTACGAGAGTCGTCGGATAGAGATATGCCCTTTTAGGACCATCTCTCATCTTACTCCGGCCTTGGCGTAGAAGATGGAAGAACAGGGATGTGGATCATACCTCGACTCCTTCTCGGATGTCGTAGGTGGACTCCGAATCCATTGGCATCTACTGTCAGGTTCGAGTCCTTCTGGTTCTCCTCCCCCTTGGACTTTGTGTCGATGATCCAGGTCATTCGTTTCTTTGTCCTATTAGGGAGCTATGGTACTTTTGGAAAGGCTCGACATTCCTAACCTGGATGTCGTCAACGTTTTCGCTAGTACTCTCTCTCCCAAGGAAGAAGTGTCTAAGGACACATCTTCCTCCTGACTTCGTGAAGCGATCAAAGGAGGTACTTGGCAGCTGACAATGATGATACCGGTACCTTCCACCCGAGAGCTCACGAGGTCGATGGCTTGGTCCATCCCTCGGATTCCGGAAGTTTCTGTCTGTCTGGAAGTAAGACGTGGTCTCTTAGACCACACTCTTGTCTTCTTCCTTCAGTCTTGCCCACAGGCCCTTGGAACCTTTTTTCCTTGGCTCTGTGGTGGCTGCTCAACAAATTATGTTGTCTTACCCGGCTTCAAGAGGACGAGTAGCATCTCGCCTAAGGTGTTGATTCTGGAAGTGAGAAGGATTCCAAGAGTGACTGGCCTCTCTTCCTCCTCCTTCCCCGTCCTCCAACTTCTCCTTAGAGGTGAGAATAGGACTCGAACCAATAGCTGCTGGAACTGGCACTGATGCGGTAAGACTACACATCGAGCACCCGTTCTATTTTTCTTATAGAATCATAGAAGCAATTCCTCTCTTTCCTCTAGCAAGGGGAGGAAGGAGAGACTGGCAGTAAGGGAACCCTATCTCAGCTTTTCCTTACTGCCTCTGACTCTAGATCCTTCCAGCCTATTTCGTAGGAGTTACGTTTCCTCACTCATGCGAAAAGGTCCAGTATCTAACATTTGATCTTGCAGTTCCTACACTCTGATCAATGTGTCAGAGGCACGGTACTCCTCCTCGCTCTTTCAACCAGGAGGAGTAGCCCAGGTGTGCAGAACTCCAGTCAGTTCAGGAGACTCACTCAGATTCCTCCCTCCAACCAGTGAGTTTTCCTAATGTAAAAGACTGACGGTTTGTATATTGTGTCGGAACAAATCACAATTTTTGAAAGTAAATTGTATTTTTGCTAACTATACAAACCTGAGGTCCTTTACATTACATACTATGCCCACCTCATGCCACCCCTCAATCTGAACCTGGACCGAAAGGCAAACTGGAATGTTTACATCCGGGCAGGCGGGTATTCCTGTCTACCTGGCTGTAGTCACTGCCTAACCACTTTGCTCAAGAGTTTAATGACCGTTTCCAGCCTACGCCTGAAAGTAATTCCTAATGTAAAGGACCTCCGGTTTGTATAGTTAGGAAAAATACAATTTACTTTCAAAAATTGTGATTTTTCATAACTTGGGAATAAAAGCACGTTAAAAGAAGAAGAAGAAGAAGAAGACTATAGAAATGCATAAATGATGCAATTACAGTATATTATTATTATTACTGTATTATTATTATTATTATTATTATTATTATTATTATTATTTGAAAATTAGTACTTATTAGAGAGAGAGAGAGAGAGAGAGAGAGATTTCAGTATATCCTTCGTATATCCCTTAGATAAGACGAGGTACAAAATTATGACATTTTCATGAATTTATCTCATATCTGTAGTATAAAACAACTGCTAAGTTACAAAACCATCTGTGCATAGGCTAGCATTAGCAACAACAGGCATCTTATGAAAAATTGGTTATGTAAAGATGATGTTAATACAAATGCTGTATTAGTTACTGTATCCTTAGAAATTCAAAATACCGTATATACTCGCATATCATGTGACTTTTGAAGACCTAATTTTGAAGCTAATTTTAAGGGGGTTGCATCATACACGAAATATAAGATTAGCATATGCTATATTCACATAGTATTGTATTATAAAACACAAGCATAACAAATATACATCTTTACCATGGATCTTTTAACAAATTATGCTTTACTTCACTGTATCCAGTAATATTGTATGTATTTGCATATTACTAATTGTGTTATAAAATACAAACATAGCGATCATGCGCCATTTGTATTGTTTAGGTTTTCCTGAATTTTTGTTTCGGCATCAGTTCAATTTCCGTTTAAATATAACCATGAGGGAAGGTTTCGTCCCATTTGCCATACAGTAAAGCCCCTGTATTCGGGGGGGATGCGTACTGCACGCCATGCGAATAGATAAAATCCGTGAATAATTAAAACCCCTCTAAAAACACTTACAACTGCCCATTTTGATAGTTTAAACAAAAAAAACTCTATAAATGCTTATACCTGAGTATTTTAATAGTTTTATCACAAAAAATACATTTAGTCATGAAAATATGAAAATATAGTAATTGTGAATATTTCTCAGTGAAAAATACCGCGAATGGGCGAATTTTCAGCGAATAATGGGTATGTATGTTCCACAGAGAAATCCGCGAATAGGTGAGTCTGGGAATAGTGAGAGCGCGAATACAGGGGGTTTACTGTACACGTTAAAACAACAGTAAAATGTGTTCTTTCATGCCATGTAATTTTGATTAAAATGCTTTTCTCTCCAGTATTGTTTACGGTCCAGTTTGATGGCATATCTAAGTTTAGGAGTTTCATCCATGTTGCTGATTCACAATAATTTACAGCCATTAGTACTTGAACATTGTTTGTTTTCTCAGCTTCAGCTACAACTTGCAGCTCTTTTTTCCATAGCGAATAAGGGTAAATACAGCCTGGTGCCAACGCATAGTTACACCAGCATCCGCAAGCTACTGTGGGTAGCCTGGCGCCAACTCCAGACCAGTGCCGGCTACGAAGCGTTTGAAATTCTGCAATACCACAGGATAGTGACTGGCATGGTATGGCAGGAGGAAGCATACCTAACAGAGGCGCCGATAACCGAAAATCGCTGATTTTTGGTTATCGGTGATTTTCGCTTATCACGCCATTGGAACGGAACCCCCGCTGATAACCGTGGACCTGGAGCACCCACCTCTCTGTGGATGGGTTGTGGTGTTATTTCAGTGTAGCTGACAGCATTTCTGGTTGTTTTTTTTTACCTTGGTACTGTGCCCAAGGCAAGGGCACCTTTTAAAGTTTTGCTAGCTATCGGATAACTCCTTAGCTGCATAACTTCCACTGATGCTTTGGTAGCCATCAGAGTACTCCTTGGCTACAAAGCTCCCACTTCAGTAGAGGTGCTCCACGGCTTTACCGCCACGCCACTACAGGTTAAGTTGAGTGACAACCAGATGCAGATTTTTACTGCAGGCTCTCTTAACTGTTAAGGAATGACAAGCATTGTATTCAATGCTAGCAACTCTTCTTTTTTCAATTTCATTACATGATCTAATGTTTTGCAGTAGAACTCTATGTCCATGGATCCCACCCCCTGTCAGTGGTAAATTACTTATATAAAAATGACATTATGAAAACATTTTATATATACTTATCAAGTAATTACAGAATCGGTGCCCACCCTCCTCCCCTCTGATGGACGTATGGCATAAAATGAATGATGATTGTCTGCTAAGTCGTTCCTAATATTCCCGCGAGTGGGGCGGGTTGATCACCTACACAAACTATCGAAGTGCTACCCACGCAATTTTGAATCTAAGCTGCCGTTCATAGTGGAAACAATAGCTAAGTATTTATAAAACCTTATTTTATTATAAAAAATGTCATGTTCTGGAACCAATTACCAACATTATGCAAGGTATGCATTTAGGTACACTGTACTGTATATAGGTCTGTATTCTTTTCTGTCTTCATCAGAAGTTCAGGCTAATGTAGTGATCTTTGTCATTACTGTACAGTGTTTATCTCAGTGAGTACCAGTTTAATGTTAAATGTACTGTACATGTCAAAACATAGGAGAGATAAATTCATATTATATATTGTATTTCAGAATTCTTACGGCTCAATGCGGAACTTGATGCCCTGAGTTCTGCTTTAGATAACATTGAGAAGAGAAATGACTCTATCAGTGATCGATTGAGGAAAATACTTGAAGAGAACCGTTCGATTAGGGAGGAAGCTGAAAAAGATACAGCAGAGAATTCAGGAGCTTCATAATTTTTTTGCTGAGAGTTATATTTCATCTGTGGAGTACTTTTTTGTAAATATTGTAAATCTAAATAATTGAAAATAATGGGGACAATCATAATTATTTGACAGGTTATTTTCTTGCTTATGTATTTCATTGTACATAGTGAACTCAAAAGTAAAGGAATAAAAGAAAAACCAAATTCTTTAAGACTGATTTTCTGAAAAAACCTGCTGCTATTCTTATGTACATTCCTTTCAAGTATCATTCACCTTCACTTTTAATTTGTTCAATAGTTTGTGTACAGTTCTGATGTATGATCATGTTAATAAGATGCAGTTGATATTAGTATATACATAGTAAGAATGGTATAAATTATGTCACAATTTTTAGGTATAAATACAGGTGATTTTCAATTTTAAAAAATTTTCCCAGGCAATCTTTACTGTGAGCTGTTTGGATTTAAAAATTGATGTTAACATTGTAGTTTTTATTGATTAATTTTCATTAGCACTTGTGTTTTTAAAAAGTTATGGAACATTCGATGCCTAATGTATTTTCATTAAATAATAGAGATTGATTATAGAAAAGGTGTTCAAGTTAGATGTAAATATGATAGTAAGTCTTTAAAATTGATAGAAATGACATGGTGTTATATTGTATCTAATCATTGGGAGATATTTACAAAGATATATTTCGTACACTACTTACTTTTTATGTATAGCCTTTGGAATGTAACCTAATGTTGTGGCTTTACTGTGCAGATATGAATCTATGCAGTATATAAAGCTATATATGGTTAAATTACTGACATAAACCAGTGAAAAGCAATCCAAAAGATAACTTTTTTTGTTTGGTAATAACAGTGATACTGTATACAAATACACCAGCCATATGTAAGGGACATCTTGATCTCTTGTTAATTTTAGATGTTTTCCATTGAAGACTTTAGACTTACTGTAGAAATGAAATGATGAATAACTTTCTCCATGTCAGAAATCAAACTGGGTTTAGGAGAGACAGCAGTTCAGCCTTTTATCACCATGCTATTCTTTTTAGCATAGAAGCAGAGAGATAAACCACTAACCACCTTAATCCCCAGTTTGATTTTTGGCGTAAGGGAGGTTCTCTTCTTTTAATTACCAAGTTTGAATGTAGAATCATGAGATTAAAAAAGTCGATAGTGTATTGTACAAGACTTATGTATTTGCATAGATCTGGTGAGTGACCAGTAGATTTCAATTAATTACATGCTAATGCTTAATTGTTATTCTGATTAGTGAAGATACTTTTGACTTACAGGTTTGATATTGCCGTTAAAGTGTAAATTCATTTTTAATTGTATCAGTATCACAGCACTGTAGTGTCAGATCATGGAAACAAAAATTTTCTGGAGTATTTCTGCATTGCTGTATAATTGCAGCATTGTGCATCATACATGAGTTTTTCATTTTCATGTGCTTCATCATAAGAAAAATTATAGTGTTATATTTGACATGTATAATCTCTCCAAAATTTCTACCAAATTCATCTGTTAGGTAATACAGTATCTCACTATTTTGAGTCTGTATGCTATATGTTTTTACTCAAAAACCCAATATGGTGATTAAGCTGCCTGCTCTCTTACTGGCTGGCAGATGATCAAAGTTAATCAGTTTGATGTGAAATTTTTCAGTCCTAGTAGAATAATTAGCTTTTAGTCAGCAACATTCCTTTGAATAATTTTTATGACATCTTTTAGTTATTGATAATGGTTTCTGCTTTTATTATTTTGAGGTAGTCTTTGAAGGTTTTGTAATATTTTTGTAAAAAAATGTTCTTCATTGTCTGAATTAATTGTATGAATAAATTTATAAAAACAAGTTGTATGAGTTTGCTTTAATAAAAAAGATAAAGCGAAGAGCAGAACACTTCACCAATATTCAGGGGTTTTAACAGGAATGTTCCCAATAAATCCATACAGTTTAACCTCTTGAGATGCTAGGTAGTTGCTACAGATGCAGTATAGGGAATCATGATAGCTTGAAATCAGCATCTAGTTTTTCCTACACAAAATACAATTTCGGTCTTTACATAAGAAGTATGCTTCACCGCAGCTGGAAACAGCTGTTTAACTTTTAAACAAGGTGGTTAGGTAGTTAACTAACATCTGACTGGTGGGAGTCCTGCCTACCCAGACGGTAAGCATTCACTTGGCTTTTGGCCGCTTGGCGATGAAGTGCTGTTCTACTGCTCTCAGCTCTGCTTGCTGTTTCACTTTGGTTTTCATGTGTGTTCCTGGTGGGATCATTCTGTGTTTCTTTGTGCTTGATAATTTTTTTTTTTTTTTTTTTGTATTTGTGTGTGCATGATATTTAAACCAACAAGCAAATCCACGAATCATCTAAGTCTGAGCAGAAGGGCGGTGCCCAGCATGTCTGCCCCGCCACCCCCTCAATACCCTGTAACCATTACCGCTCCTCCCTTGATGTAGACCGTCATGTCCTCTGTGCTAGTTGCAGAGGGCATGACTGTGACCAGGATTCAATAAGTGACAAGTGTTGTCTCTGGTCTCCTGTCCATCGGGTGAAGTTTTTGCGTAGGAGGTAGTACAAGAAGAAGGCTTCCAAGGCTTCGTCGGGAGTAACATGTCCCTGACGAAACCGTTGCTTGCTGACCCTTCTGGCTGTTTCCTTCCCCCTCGAAGCTTCCACGCCTTGCTGTCACTCCTACGGGAGTGATCTCCCCTTCATCGTCTTTGCTTGCTTCATCAAGTGGAAGTCAGCGTTGGGGCAGATGATCATGATGACCTCTGCTTGGTAGTGTCTGTTTGCTTAGAAGAGGAGGAATCCCCTTTGGTGCAGATGAAGACTGCTGGCCCTAACCCGACTGTTCCTTCCTCAGGAGAGACTGAGCAACTCCGGGAGACTTGGCCCTCTCTGGGCCTCTTGGGTGTTCCCTCGGTGCAGGGCTTACTGAGTCACCTCCAACAAGACAGGAAAGAACATTCGATCCCTCTCACCTGTCCCCTCAACCTCTTGGGGTTATACCGGGAGGTGTGAGTCGGAGAGAAGGGTAGATGGTTGGGATGCCACATCCCAACGTAGCCCTACCATGAGGGCTTATGTTCTGGGTCCGGTTCTCAAGTGGTCAAGAAGGGATCCGGGGGGTTCTGCCGAGGTTCTCCCTCCTGCAGGGAGAGTATACAGGTAGTCGTCGACTTACGACGGCATTAGGTTCTGACAGAGCGGTCGGAAGTCGATCTCGTCGTAAGTCGACCAACCACATATGTACATGTATTCTGTACCTACTGTATATTATCCATCATATATTATATCCTGAGTATGACTAGCCTACATATACATTTTATATTATCCCAAAAATGTGCATGTATAGTACCTATTATTACGTTTAGCATATGAAATCTTATCATGCTTGAACTCCTTGATTAATACTTACTTTTATTACTGTATTTAACACTTGTATTGTAGGCATTCAAACCATCTGTCTGGTTTGTTTACATTTTCTTATCCGCCATTTGCATTGCCAATTGGCTACACGTATGACATATTATTTACTTTTATTTATTTATAGGTTTGAATTAAATACATACCGTATTTGACGGCGTATAAGACGCACTTTAACAAAAAAAATGGCCCAAAAAATCCCCCTGCATCCTATGTACATAATGTAGGCTCAAAATTTAAGAATTTTGGCCGAAATTATACATGAAACGTCACATAGATGTTGTAGCCTAGCGTAACATTCGGTGTTATCCTAATAACCTATTAAAAAACAAAGTTTATTGTAATTATTTGTCATTATCACACTTACCATCACCGCAATTACTACTGCTAGTATTGTAATCAATATCTACGTTGTTATTATCGATATTTTCATTAAAATGTTAATATCATTATAAATCGTCTACAGCGGATCGCGATTCCACATTTACAGACTTACAGTATGCGTGTGCTGCCACCTATTGGTGATTATCTCGAGAGCTTTACGGATAACAAGGCTTCGCTCGGTAGTTGGCAATTCCTGCTAACATTCTCTTTACGCATAACAACATGGCTTCGATCAATTGGTGGTTGACAATTCCTGCTACCATTCTCTTTAGGCATAATAACAAGGCTTCGTTGAGTTGATACTTCATAACTCTTGCTAGCATTCTCTTTTAAGAATAATAACATGGCTTTGTTCAGTTGCTCACGAGACTCGAGCCGTTACATAGGAAACGTTTTTATTTATTGGATTTTACCCCTTGATTGCATACTTTTATAATATATAATGGATATATATAACATATATTACCGTAGGGAACATCTTTATTAATGTTTTTGTTGATTCTGCCGGTAAGAAGCAATGTTTACAAATGAATGTGTTGCAATCTATTGGTAAACCTATGAGGTAGCTTTCAGCAGCAGACAAAATATTCGATCGTAGTAAATGGCTGCTTGTATAATACATATTTTGATAAATATAAATATGGTAAATAACTTCTTTATTAATGTTTTTGTTGATTCTGTTGGTAAGAAACAATATGCATATGATAACCTAATACTACAGTTTTTACTTACCAAAATCATATGAGCATAGGCTAGGAAACCTTATTTTTTTTTCCTCAATGTCCTGCTGAAATTGGGGTGCGTCCTATGCAGACATGCGTGTTATAAGCCATCAAATACGGTAATTTGTTATTACAATTGATTTATTTGCAAAAAATAGAAATACAAAATACATTACAAAAATATGAATCTTTTACCATTTTCGAACGACACAAACACACTGAACGCTGCTGCGAAAGCTGAGCATCTCTTGGATATGAGCGCTGCGGTAGCGGGAAAAAGTATCGTCTGCAGCTTCGACGTATTTTAGCAAAATATAAAATTAAATATTATATATTATTATATTGTCGTAGCCGTCGTAAAGTCGGTCAGTTAGTAAGTCGCATAGGTCGTAAGTCGACGACTACCTGTACTGGGAGAACCATGCACTGGAGGGACCCAAGGGTCCTCTCCCCCAGGGCTCAGACACCCCTGAGATACAGAGGACATTTGCAGTTATCATTGCGATGATCCATCAGCGCAGCGTCTCAGGGAAGGGGACATGGCCACATCCATGGATCGTCCATCTTGCCTCAAAGCCTTCTGGGGACCGAAGAAGGAACCCATGGCTTCGGTGAGCTTGCCTTGGTCTGCGCTTACCGAGAGGGTATTAGAACAGGTGAATTCTCTGGTCTCTGGGCAGAAGAGTTCACTTTGTTCTAACCGCTCAGATAGCTACTCTCTCCTCCTCTGCCTCAACAACTTTGGAGGGGTCTTTGCCAATGAAACAGGTTGACCTGCACTTAGTTCGTCTAGGTCTGGGTCTCTCGCTGCAGCAGTTTGGGGTGGAGGGTATCACCCTCACACAATGAGAAGCAGCGAGTCTGGAATCTACTGCCATGGTAGCATTCCAGGCAGTCTTGTGGTTGGACCTGTGGTCTTTCTAAGTGTTCAAGGTTGCTGTCTCCTCAGTTTTCCATAAACCCAGGGGAGGACTCTGATAACCCACCTAGCCCACCAGATGGCAAACTTGGTTCTAAAGAGGAGGGACTGTCCTAACTTGGATGTCCAAGCTCATGGGTCCTTAATCTGCATCGACCCTAAGGAACGGACCACTGCTGGGTTCTTCCTCTCTCTTTCCTAGAGAACAGGTAGATGCTGCGGTGAACAAGGGTCATGTAGATGATGATGATTGTCATGTCCACCAAGCAGTGGCAAAGACCTCCAGGCTTTCTCGTGCCACTGTGGCCTGACCCTTGGGTTAGGCTAGCACTTCCTTGGCCCCTAAGAAGTCCCAGGCTTCGAAGGGACCCTGGGGAAATACCCAGCCTTCTGTCCTGCCAAGAAAGGTTCGCAGCTGTGTCCTTTTCAACCCTCCTTCCAGTCTGGAAAAGGAAGCAAGGGAAAGAAGAGAGAAGGATGCTAAGGACGGCATTCCCCTCCACATGCTGCCATTGGTGGGAGGTTGCCTGTCGAGACATTGGGCAGCATGGCAAAGATACGCTGCTGAGACCTGGATAGTAAATGTCCTTCAGGAGGGCTATCTACTTCCCTTCGAGTTTCATCCACCCCTCACCAACAATCCAAACTAGTTCCGAACATATATTCCTGGAATACCAAAAGACCTTGCCCTTTGAACAGAGGTAGAGGTGATGCTGAAGAAAGGCACTTTGGAAGTCGTGACAGATTGGTCCCCAAGCTTTTACAGCCGAATCTTTCTCATAGAGAAACAACAGGGGGTTGGAGACTGGTCAAAGATCTTTCTCCCTTGAACCAATTCATTTGCCAGACTCAGTTCATGATGGAAATGACATGGTCAGTGCTAGCCTCCATCAGGGAACATGACTTCATGCTTACAGTGGATCAGAAGGATGTGTGTTTTCAAATACCCATCCATCCGCCCTCTTGCAAGTATCTATGCTTTGTCCTAGTGGGGACAGTACTCCAGTTCAGGGCACTCTGTTTTGGGCTCTCAACCGTTCCCCAGGTATTCACGCTTGTGTCAGCTTGGTCCCATTTGCATGGGATATTTGTTCAGACAATATACAAACCCTCGGTCCTTTACATTAGGGGATTACTTTCAGGCGTAGGCTGGAAACGGCCACTGAACTTCAAACAAGGTGGTTAAGCAGTTAACTACTGTCCGGGAGACGGGAGTACCGCCTGCCCGGATGTAAACATTATAATTTGCTTTCGGCCGTCGTAGCGCATGGATGTCGTTCTTCGTCGCTCTCTGCCTGACTGCTTTTTTCATCCAATTGGTGGGAAATCCTTACTTTTTTTATCTTTTGCCATTATGGATAAACCAACTAAGCCTCCCTATCCCCAGCGTGTGTGTCCCGGGGTGGGAGGAAAGAAATGTAACTCTTCTCAGTCTAGTGTCGACGCGAACCCACACGCTCTCTGCCCATCTTGCAGGGGACGTGTGTGTTCGCGCGACGCTCCCTGTAGTGAGTGTTGCTCTTGGTCCCCCGAGCAATGGAGGAAGTTCAAGGGGAGAAGACATTACCGTCGTAAGCCTACCAAGGAGTCATCCGAGGGAAACGCCCCCGACAACTCCATTGGTGGCAAATGTGTCAGGTTCATTTCTCCCTCCCGGCGAGCTTCCCATTCTTGCTCCCTCTCCTTTGGGTGAGGACTCCCCCTCCCCTTCCTCTTTCGTTTCATCGCTTGTGGAAGGGCACGGGGGAGAGTTGGACCAGGACATCCTCTCGAAGGTCTCTTCCCGTTCTGGAGGGGAGTTTTTTCCTCCAGAGCGGGTAGAGGCTTCCCAAACTAACCCGACTTTTGCTTCAGGTCTCGGGCTGGGTAGCCAGGCTACGGACTCGGCTTCAACCTGGCTACACCTGGGCCTACCTGGCACGTCACTGGAGGGACTGGCACCTCATCTCTCCGCCACTCCAGTGACCACTCACTCTGCAACAACAGCCACTACAACATCTGTCACCATGTCCAGGTTCGCGCAGCTCCCAGTATCGGTAGCCTCACACCTGGATACCTAGGTCTCGGCTTTCCCTGCCTTGCAACACGCGGTACTGCTGCCTCCTGGCTTTCTGGCCCCGTTCACGCAAGCAGGCCCCGCCTACATGGTGACATCATCCTTCCCTTATGTGACTGTCGCTGCCCCCGTTGCTGACCCTGGCTCATCTACGACTGCAGTTCCTCGCTTCACGATCCAGCCCGGCCCTTCGTCTGTTCCTCTCCCCATTCCATCGACTCTGTCGCGGCCTAGCATGACTACCCACGCAGGAGGGGCAGCGCCTGCATTCCCGGCCCCGCCCACTTTTGTTCCTGGCCGACACGCGGTTGCTCCCACCCAGGTAAGTGCTGGCCCGAGCTCCGTGGTCTCTTCCCGGGATGTGCTTTCTGCTGCAGTCCCTCCTGCCGTTCCTGAGTCTTCGACTGCGCCCGCCTGGTTTGGGGATCTAACAGCGATTCTGAAGCAGATGGTGAAGAAGAAGAAGAGGTCTAGGAAGGTGTCATCATCTTCGTCTTCGTCTTCATCGTCATCGTCTTCGTCTGCTGCCTCTTCTGCTTCTCCTTCCGGGGCATTGCAGCCAAAGAAGAAGAAGCCTGCCTCTCCCCTCCCCCTAAGAAGTCTCGCACTGAGGCTTCTAAGGGTCTGTCTCCTTCCACAGGGAAGGCAGTGGGATCTCTCATCGGCTCTTCCTGATCCTCGGATCAGGGAACCGCTGCCCTGGCCTCTTGGTCAGTGGAGCCAAGGGCGTGCAGACCAAGGTCTGCACCCCACCCCCCTGCTGTGCCTAAGAAAACTCCTGCTTTGAAGGCCAGCGAGTCCGCGTCGGACACTCATTCGCGAGTTGCTGCGAGTACCCGGGTCCCCAAGGAGACCTTGGTACCCCAGCCTGATATGGGAGAAACTTCTCGCCGTACAGACCAGGGCGTGGGGCGAGAGAAAGAGCCCAGGCATGCAGGTGCCCCGGCTCTTCCTGCTGGCACCCCTGCGAGTGCCAAGTCAGGTTCTCGGGATAGCGCTTCGGCCCCTCGGGCCGAACGCCAGGAGAGGTGGAGAAGAGGTCCCCTGCTCAGTCTTCCTGAGAGGCTACGGCCTCGAAGAAGACTGGGGCGCGTCCAGAGGACAGCGCAAGCTCGCGCCAGCCAGACGCGCGCTCGACTCCTCCCAGTCCCCGGCCACGTCCACGCTGCCAGCCTGGCTCGGCTCTTGCGAGCCGCTCCGCTCTCCTCGGGAGATTGCTTCACCTAGGCGAAAGCAGTCTCCTCAACCCGGGCTGCCGTCACCACCGCGGGTTGGTGGCTGCTCCCGGCCTGCTGCCTCTGTTGGTTCTGCCAGCAAAGTCAGTGGAAGCGCCCAATCCTCCTCGCCTGTCCCCTCCGCCCCTTCGGCTTCTTCCAGGGGCCGCGAGTCGGACAGGGAGAACTCTGGTGAGTTTTCTACCCAGAGTTCTACCTCGTGGGCGTACGAACCTGGCTCAGTCCTTGGCTCAACCAGGTCTTACGCCCGCGTGGCCCAGGAAGGATCACAGGGGTCTGCTGAGGTTCTCCCTCCTGCAGGGAGAGTAGATCGGGAGGAACGCCCCCTGGAAGGACTCAAGGGTCCTCTGCCCAGGATGCGGACACTCCTGGGATACAGAGGACTTTTGCAGAAGTTATCGCTCTGATTCGTCAGCACAATGACCTCGGGGAAGGGACCACGGCTTCTTCTGTGGATCGTCCGTCTCGCCTCGAATCCTTCTGGGGACCTAAGAAGGAACCCAAGGCTTCAGTGGGGCTACCGTGGTCCACGCTTGCTGAGGGGGTCCTCAACCAAGTGAACAGTCTTGTGTCTGGGCAAGACAGCTCACTTCGTTCGAGCTGCTCGGACAAGCTTCTTCCCCCGCCCCTGCCTCGCCAGAAGCGCTTCTATACTCCAGCTGGAGGGGCGTTGCTGACCAAGCAGGTTGACCCAGACCTGACTCGTCTGGATCCGGGTCTGACATTGCAACAACTTACTGGTGAGAGTATCTCCCTCTCCCAGCAAGAAGCTGCAACCCTGGAAGCCACCGACATGGCGGCCTTCCAAGCAGTCTCCTGGTTTGATCTGTGGTCCTTCACAGTATCGAGGGTAGCTTCTTCCTCGGGTGCTATCGTACCTGTCTGGGGGTAGGGATATTTCTTACCTCGCCCACCAGACTGCGAACCTGTGGGCAAACCTGTTTCTGAAGCGAAGAGACACCGTTCTCTCTCGTTTCTCCAGGTCTGTAGGTCCCGAATCAGCAATCGCCCTTAGGAATGGACCGTTGCTGGGTTCTTCCTCTCTCTTCCCTAGAGAGCTGGTGGATGCTGCGATAGACAAACGCCGAGCCGATGACAGCGACCGGCTTGTCCACCAGGCAGTGGCCAAGACCTCTGGGTCTTCTCATTCCACTGCGGCCAGGTCTTCGGGCCAGGCTGGCACTTCCTCGGCTCCTAAGAAGTCCCAGTCTTCGAAGGGGTCCCGAGGAAACACCCAGCCTTCTTCTTCCTCGAGAAGGGGGCATCCCTCCCGCCCTTTTCAGCCCACTTTCCAAGCTGGTAAAGGGGGCAAAGGAAAGAAGAAGGAGGAGGGGAAACGCTAGGGGCAGCATTTCCCCCCAACAGCTGCCGAAGGTGGGGGGATGCCTGTCGAGCCATTGGGCAGCATGGCAGCGACACGGAGCTGAGACCTGGATAGTGGATGTCCTTCGGGAGGGATATCTACTACCCTTTGAGTCTCGGCCTCCCCTCACCTACTCTCCGGTCCGTCTCCAAACCTACGTTCCAGGATCATCGAAGGACACCGCACTACAGCAAGAAGTGCAAGCCATGCTGAGCAAGGGTGTTGTAGAAGTCGTGTCGGACCAGTCCCCAGGCTTTTACAGCCTTGTCTTTCTTGTGGAGAAAGCCTCAGGGGGATGGAGACCAGTCATAGACCTCTCACCCCTGAACCGTTTCGTTCGCCAGACTCGGTTCACGATGGAAACAGCGCAATCCATGCTGGCCTCCATCAGGGAGAACGACTTCTTGCTTACGGTGGACCTGAAGGATCCGTATTTTCAAATACCCATTCATCTGTCCTCTCGCAAGTACCTCCGCTTTGTCCTCGGGGAGACAGTCTTCCAGTTCAGGGCACTTTGTTTCCGGCTCTCGACCGCTCCCCAGGTGTTCATGAGAGTCTTCTCTCTCATGTCAGCTTGGGCCCACTCGCACGGGATACGTCTACTGAGGTATCTCGAGGACTGGCTAGTCCTGGCGGGCTCTCACACCCAAGCAGAGGATAAAGTACCTGGGCATGCTGATAGACACGGTGGCAGCAAAAGTCTTTCCCTCGGACTCTCATATCAGCAAGTTCAGGCAGGCAGCACAACTGTTCCTGTCACGACAGGAGCAGCCAGCCCGGCAATGGCAAGTTGTCATCGGTCACCTGTCGTCTT
The DNA here is from genome assembly GCF_040412425.1 of Macrobrachium rosenbergii. Lineage (NCBI taxonomy): Eukaryota > Metazoa > Arthropoda > Malacostraca > Decapoda > Palaemonidae > Macrobrachium > Macrobrachium rosenbergii. The sequence goes on from NC_089798.1 coordinate 14,246,238, forward strand.
TGGAGAAGCTAGTACCTCATGGGCATCTTCACCTGCGGTCTCTTCAGTGGAGACTAAAGTAGTATTGGTCCCAGTCCCGAGACCCCCAGTCCTTCCTCATCCCTCTTTCCGAGGAGGTGAGGGAGGACCTTCGCTGGTGGACAGACGACAGGAACCTCTTGATAGGAGTATCCCTGCATACTCCCCCTCCGGACATGCTTCTGTTCTCAGACGCATCGACCGAGGGATGGGGCGCACACCTGGAGGAGTTGCTGACTTCAGGAGTGTGGCACCGTGACGACAAGCACCTTCACATCAACATCCTAGAACTCAAGGCGGCCTTTCTGGCCCTCCAAGAGTTCCAGGATTGAGTGATGGGACACTCCCTGGTACTGATGAGCAATAATACCACAGTAGTGGCATACGTCAACAAGCAGGGGGGCCTGGTGTCCCGCCAGCTTCATCAGTTGACTATGCAGGCGCATGAGTGGGCCACGACCCACTCGGTAGAGCTGTCAGCCAGGGTACATTCCAGGCAAGAGGAATGTCGTGGCAGACAAGCTCAGCTGCCAGAACCAGGTGGTAGGGACCGAATGGTCCCTCCACCAGGAGATAGCGGAAAGGCTGTTTGATATGTGGGGGCATCCAGCCATCGATCTGTTCGCCACCCGGCACAATAGAAAGCTCCAGGTCTTCTGTTCTGTCGTGCCGGACCCATGGGCCGCTGCGGAGGATGCGTTCCAGCATCTGTGGGACAGCCTCGACGTGTACTCCTTCCTGCCATTCTGCCTGATTCGCCAAGTGATCAGCCGAGCAATGGTCACCCCGAATCTCAGAATGATTCTGGTGGCACCCAAATGCCCCAGGCCGTTTGGTATCCGGACCTGCTAGCTCTTCTCTCCGAGGCGCCGAGAGAGATTCCCCCCCGGCCCAACCTGCTGCGTCAACCTCACGTAGGGCGGTTCCACCTGGCAGTGCATTCCCTGTCTTCACGGCTGGAGGTTATCCACCATCTCTTGTGAGCAAGAGGCTTTTCACGTCGCGCAGCAACAGAGATGGCAGGGTACCTCAGACGATTCTCCGCAGCGGTATACCAGGGAAAGTGGTCTGTCTTCTGTGGTTGGTGTCGTCGAAGGGGTCTCTCCAATCGGAGCCTCTGTTCAGCAGGTTGCGGACTTCCTCGTCTTCCTTCGCCAAGAGAAGCTTCTCTCCGTTTCAGCCATGAAAGGCTACCACGCCGCACTCGGCCTAGTCTTACGGCTGAAAGGAGTACAGTGAACCCCCCCGTATTCGCGGGGGATGTGTCCCACACCCCCTGCAAATAGCTAAAATCCACGAATACTTAAAACCCCTCTAAAAACACTTAGAACTGCCCATTTTGATAGTTTAAACACAGAAAACCCCTGTAAAAAGGCATATACCTGAGTATTTTAATAGTTTTATCACAAAAAGTGCATTTATTCTTGAAAATTATATGAATATACAGTAATTAGTGAATATTTCTCAGTGAAAAATACTGCAAATGGGCGAACTTTCCGCAAATAATGGCTAGATATGTTCCACAGAGAAACCCGCGAATGCGTGAGTCCGCGAATCATGAGAACGTGAATACGGGGGGTTTACTGTAGACATCTCCTCCTCTTTTGAAATATCTCTACTGATGAGAAGCTTCAAAAGGTCTTGCCCACCCAGGGATCTCAGGCCCCCTGCGTGGCATGTGACTCTCGTCCTGAGGAGCCTGACTCGTGCACCGTATGAGCCTTTACGAGAGTCGTCAGACAGGGATCAGACCCTCAAGACCGTCTTCCTGCTAGCCCTGGCATCGGCGAAGAGAGTTGGCGAGCTTCACGGACTTTCCTTTGATGTTAAACGCGAGGGGATGGGGATCAGTTACGCTCGATTTCGTAGCGAAGACTCAGAATCCTTCGGTCCCTGACGCACGGTTCAAGTCCTTCACGATCCCCTCCCTAGAGGACTTTGTAGGTAATGAACCAGACGAGATGCTACTGTGTCCTGTTAGAGTGTTGCGGCGCTATCTGAAGAGGACTCGACACCTCCAGCCTGAGTGTCGACGACTCTTCGTTAGTACTGGCTCGACCAAGAAAGAAGTGTCCAAGAACACCATCTCTTTCTGGCTTCATGAGACGATAAGGAGAGCGTACTCTGCTGCAGAAGACGACACCGGTATGCTTCGTCCAAGAGCTCACGAGGTCCGCAGCATTGGTCCGTCCCTCGCATTCTGGAAGAATATGTCGGTATCACAGGTGCTGAAGGTGGGGGTGTGTGGTCCTAGCAGACTACCTTCACCTCCTTCTACCTCCGGGATGTTGCACACAAGTCCTTGGACATTTTTTCCTTGGTTCCTGTGATGGCTGCTCAACAAGTTGTGTAGCTTACCTAGCTCCTCTAACAGGACAGGTTGCGTCTTGCCTAATTTGTATGGTTATGATTGGGGGAATGAATGTGGAGTGACTGGTGGCTCTCTTCCCACGGGCAGGGAGCGAACCTGCCGTTACAAGCTGGATCTGGTGGTCAAATTCTTCCTAGCCTACTTTGCATGAACTGACGTTATCCTCTTTCATGCAAAGGGACCCAGAAGTCTGACAACTGATCCTGCGTTTCTTACAACCCGATCTTTTGTCAGAGGCAGTTTTTTCCCTTCCTCGCTCTCACGACCAGGAAGGGAAGACAAGGTGGTGAACTCCAGTCAGTTCATAGAGACTTAATCAGATTCCTCCTTCCAATCAGTAAGTCTCCTAATGTAAAGGACCTAGGGTTTGTATATTGTGTTGGAACAAATAACAATTTTTAAAAGTAAATTGTATTTTTCCTAACTATACAAACCCGAGGTCCTTTACACTTTATGCCCAACTCATGCCACCCCTCAATCTGATACTTGGGCTGAAAGGCAAATTGGAATATTTACATCCGGGCAGTCGGTACTCCCGCCTCCCGGACAGTAGGTAACTGCCTAACCACCTTGTTTGAAGTTCAACGGCCATTTCCAGCCTACGCCTGAAAGTAATCCCCTAATGTAAAGGACCTCGGGTTTGTATAGTTAGGAAAAATACAATTTACTTTTAAAAATTGTTATGTTTGTTGAGGTATCTCGGCAATTGGCTTGTCCTGACGAGCTCTCGACTGCAGTTGCTCCAGGACAGAGATTGATTTCTCGAGTTTTGCTGGGACCTGGGGGTTGTGGTAAATCTCAAGAAGTCCAATGTCATTCCCAAACAGAGGATAAAGCACCTGGGCATGCTGATAGACACAGTAGCAGCAAGAGTCTTCCCCTCGGACTTGTATCAGCAAGTTCAGGAAGACAGCGCAGTTTTTCCTGTTTCGTCAGATACAACCAGCCCGGCAGTGGCAAGTCATTCTCTTGTCACCCGTCATCATTAGAGAAGTTGGTTCCTCATTGGCAACTTCACCTTCGTTCTCTTCGGTGGAGAATGAAGTTCTGGTCACCGGCATGGGACTCTCCGCCCTTTCCCATAACACTCTCAGAGGAAGTGAGACGAGGGATGGGGCACACACCTGAAAGAGTTGCTGGTTTCAGGTGTATGGAACCAAAACGACAAGCACCTTCACGCCAGTAAAGTATCCTGGAACTCAAGGCAACCTTCCTGGCTCTCCAAGGGTTTCAGGATTGAGTGATGGGACACTCAGTGGTGTTGATGTGCCATACATCAACAATCAAGGGGGCTTTATGTCTTTTGCTACACCAATTGACGATGCAGGTGCACAAGTGGGCAGTAGCACACTCAGTAGAGCTGTTGGCCAGATACATTCCAGACAAGAGGAATGTAGTGGCAGACAAGCTCAACATTTGGGGTCTTCCGTCCATTGAACTTTTTGCCACCCGGCACAACGGGAAGCTGCAAATGTTTTGTTCCATCGTTTCCATCATGCCAGACCCATGGGCTGCAGCAGAGGATGCCTTCCAACACCCATAGGACAATCTGGACACGAATGCCTTTCCTCAGTTTTGTCTGATTCAAAGGTGATCAACAGGGCAATGATCACCCCGAATCTCAGAATGATCTTGGTGGCTCCCAAATGGCCACATGCTGTTTGGTATCTGGACCTGCAAGCTCTGCTTTCTGAGGCACCAAGAGAGATTCCCCCTTGGCACAACCTTCTGTGTCAACCGCACGAAGAATGATACCACCAGTCAGTGGGGTCTCTTGTACTTCACAGCTGGAAACTATCCAGCATCTCTTGCAAGCAAGGGGGTTTTCTCGCCACACAGCAACAGAGATGTCTGGATACCTTTGACAGTCCTCTGCAGCTATGTACCAGGGGAAATGGGCCATCTTCTGTGGTTGGTGTCGTGGATGGGGTCTCTCTCTGGTCGGAGTTCTTCATTGGATGAGTGGATAGAGCTCTCAGCTAGCACACTGTTGGCCCAGTGTTCGATTCTCCGAAGGGCCAGTGAAGAATTAGGGAATTTATTTCTGGTGATAGAAATTAATTTCTCATCATAATGTGGTTCGGATTCCACAATAACCTGTAGGTCCCGTTGCTAGGTAACCAGTTGGTTCTTAGCCACGTAAAATAAATCTAATCCTTCGGGCCAGCCCCAGGAGAGCTGTTAATCAGCTCAGTGGTCTGGTTAAACAAAGGTATACTTAACTTTTCTCTCTGGTCAGAGCTATTATTCAGCAGGTAGCGGACTTCTTAGTCTTTCTTCGCCGAGAGAAGCTTCTCTCTGTCTCACCCTGTAAATGGCTATAAGGCCACCCTGGGCCTAGTCCTACACCTGAAAGGTGTGGATGTCTCCTCCTCGCTGGAGATTTCTCTGCTGATGAAAAGCTTCGAAAGGTCTTGTCCTTTCAGGGAACTCATGCTCCCTGAGTAGGATGTGACTCATTCTTAGGAGCCTGACTCGTGCACCGTATGAGCCTTTACAAGAGTTGTCAGAGAGGGATCTGACCCTCAAGACCATTTTCTTGCCCTGGCATTGGCAAAGAGAGTGGGTGAACTTCATGGACTTTCCTTCTGTGTTAAATACTCGAGGGGATGGGGATCAGTTACTCTCAATTTCGTCCCTTATTTCGTAGCAAAGACTCAGAATCCATCGGTCCCTGACGCCAGATTCGAGTCCTTTACGATCCCCTCCCTAGAGGACTTTGTTGTTAATGATCCAGTGAGATGCTACTCTGTCAGTTAAAGTGCTGCGGTACAACCTTAAGAAGACTTGACATCTCCAGCCCGACTGTCAAGGACTCTCTGTTAGAACTGGCTCAACCAAGAAAGAGGTGTCCAAGAACACAGTCTCTTTCTGGCTTCATGAGACGATCAAACACGTGCCCTTCAACTGGCGAGGGGAACACCAGTACATTCTGAGCGAGAGCTCATGAAATCAGGGGCACTGGTCCATTCCTTGCATTCAGGAAGAATCTGTTGGTTCCTCAGGTATTTAAGGTGGTTGGTATGGTTATGCCAGACCACCTTCACATCCTTTTACCTTCGGGACATTGCCCACAAGTCCTTGGACACTTTTTCATTGAGTCCTGTGGTGGCTACTCAACAAGTTGTGTAGCTTACCCAGCTCCTCTAAGAGGATGTGTAGCATCTTGCCTAAGGTGTTCAGTTGCGAAAGTGTGTGTGTGTTTGTGTGAGTGACTGGCCTCCTCCCCCTTTCTCTTTCTTCAACCTTCCTCTCCCTGCTGGCAGAGGGTAGGTAGTGAGCCTTCACATGCTGGAACTGGCACTGATGCAGGTGAGTTTCACAATCTAGTTCCATTCTATTATCTATAAGCTATAGATGTAATGGAGCAAGTCCTGCCCTCTCTCTAGCAAGGAGAGAGAGAGGGCCCGGCAATAAAACAAACCCAGTGCTTATACATTGCTTTATTGTCTCCTACACTCAGATTCAACCTAGCCCCTTTTCAAATGATGTTGCTTATAACTCATAATTTTGAAAAGGCCCAGAAGTCTGACAGCTGAACATGCAGTTCCGTACTCCATTCAACATGTCAGAGGAATGGCCGTCTTCCTTGATCTACTTGACCAGAAAGGAGACCCAGGTGTGGCGAACGACCAATCAGTTCAGAGACTTACTCAGATTCCTCCCTCCAAGGAAGTAAGTGTTCCCTATGTAAAGACTGACGGTTTGTATTTTGTGTAAGAACAAATGACAAATTTTAAAAGGAATTTGTATTTTTCCTAACGATACAAACCTGAAGTCTTTACAGTTAAATGCCCACCTCATGCCACCCCTCATTCTGATACCTGGGCCAAAAGGCAAAGTGAATGCTTACCGTCTGGGTGGGTGGGACCCCCACCAGTCGGACAGTAGTTAACTACCTAACCACCTTGTCTAAAAGTTAAACAACCGTTGCCAGCTGCGCTGAAGCATATTCCTTGGGTAAAGACCCCAGGTTTTTATAGTTAGGAAAAATACAAATTACTTTTAAAATTTTTTATTTTATTCCTACAAGTACACAAAATTTTGTCTTGTATGAAGTACAAGACAACAAAGCTCAAACTTTGTTAGTCAAAGGTGGGGGTATGGTCATGCCAGTAATCATGTCTTTTTTTGCAGTACTTCAGGTTGCTGACACTCATTCACCTTGTGTGATATGTTGGTTGTGTTCTTTTTGGTGTAAATGTTCTATAGTAACTGTGATTGTGACTGAAGCAATGTCTGAACCTGTGAGAAGGTTTAGTGGGAGTGGCAGTTTATTTGGCAAGTTCATTTGGCAGCTTATTTGGCAAGTTGGAAGGAATACTCATGATGGTCTGCCACCTAGTAGTGTAAATTCGGCTCCAAATGGAAGAGGAGCGGGAAGGTGGCTTCTGTTTTTGTTTCATTATGGCAGTATCATCAGTGCACCTCATGCAGTGTATTGTTGGTATTACTTAAGGTTCTTTGCAGCAACTCCTTGGCCCCTAGCTGTAACCCCTTTAATTCCTTTTATTGCACTTTTGTTCACATTATCTTTCTTCCATCTCACTTTTTGCCCTCCTAAAATTTTGTTCATATTCCAACTACAAGGTTTTCCTCCTGTTACACCTTTAAAACCTTTTCATTCCCAGTTTTCCTTTCAGTGCTAAATGACCTCATAGGTCCCAGTGCTTGGCTGGTGCAATAGCTGCTCCTCGTACTTGCACTGACCCCTTTTCCAGTCCTGCCTTTTGTGCTCCTGCTGCTACTACTCATAGGTATTTTGATGAGACTAAGGGGTTCCTGAAGTTTGTGTAGCCATCTCTGAGGCTAACAGGAGATCTGGACCTTGTTACCTTCCTGAGCACTTGACTGCAGCCAAGAGCTAGATTCCTCCATCTTAGTGGTAGTGCCATCAATACACCTCATGCAGTGCACTGTAGGCATTACTTAAGGCTCTTTGCAACATCCCTTTGGCCCCTAGCTGCAACCCCTTTCATTCCTTTTACTGTACCTCCATTCATTCTCCCTTCCATCTTACCACCCTCTTCTTAATTGATTCATAGTGCAACTGCAAGGTTTTCCTCCCATTACACCTTTCTAACCTTTTTGCTGTCAGTTTCCATTTCAGTGCTGAATGACCTCATAGGTCCCAGCACTTGACTATTGGCCTAACTTTTATGTTCTGTTCTATTCTATTCCCAACACATCTGCATCAATAGTATCCCCTGTGATTGAGTACCATTGCTGACATTGTAGATATTACTGCTGTTTTTGCCATTGTTGCTTCAGTAGTCCCATGGTATAACTTCTTGTCCCTTCAAGGATGCCTGCATCTACTGTACTTTGTCCATGGTGGCCCAAGGGGAGATTGGAAATGCAGTGTTGTAAGAGGTCAAAGAAATGTAGGCATGCTTTGCCGTCCCTTTCCAAGAAATGTAGACACGCTTTGCCGTCCCTTTCCTCATCTTCCTCTTCACCATCCTGATTACCTTCCCCATCTGACCAACAAAGCACAGAAAGGTTCAAAGGAAGCCTTCCGCAAAAAAGCTGGGAAGTTTTCATGCTGAGGTCATTCTGCTGAGAGTGTTGATGGTATCTAATCATTCTCAGGGGAGTTGTCAATGGGTGGAGTGTGTGGATTGGTTTAAAAGCTTGCTCGTGTCTTACTACCAGCGCCTGAGTCCATTTGGTCTTCTTGGAAGATGGGACTGACTGGGACATACACCAGATTTCATCTTTTTTGCCAAGACATGTTCCTGTCTGTTTCTGCACTATATGGTTACTGCTCAGCCCTCTCCCAGGTGTAAAGTCTGAAAAGCATAGATCTCTCTGCCTTGGTTGCAGTCTCTTAAGTTTCTGAAGAGCTCTGAGCAGTCTTGCCAGCTTTACAAAGTCAGACCCCTTGATTGGATGTGACACATTCTCTGTAGTCTCACCTTGTTGGGGGGGGCTTCAGGTAGGAATGCCACTCTCAAGACTGTCTTTATCCTAGCTGTAGCATTGGTGAAGAGAGTAAGTGAGCTGCACGGTCTTGGTTACCTTGTGTGTCACGTGGTTCACTAGGGGAGTCTCTTAGCTGTAAGTGTGTGAGAGACTTGCTAATCAGTCCCTGGTGAGAGGTCCAAGAATTGTTCAACCCCTCCCCTCTAGGGCTCTGTAGGTGATGATACCTCTTCGTTAGTACTGACTTTTAGAAGTAAGATGTATTCATCTTATTCTGGCTTTGAGAAGTCATCAGGTTAGGGGACATCTCTATACCCTGTCCAAGGCTCAAGTCAGGGGCATTGTTCTATCCATGGTTTTCAAAGAAGATTTCTGTGTCAGAAGTAGTGGGAGGTGTTGTCCAGTTTCAAGAACACTTTTATTTGAGGGATGTAATCAATAAATCTTTAGATACTTACTTTTTACCTGTGGTGGCTGTTCAACACATGTAGCTGCCCAAGCTTTGTTGGACAGAAAAGCATCTTGCCAAAGGTTATAGTGGGGAACTGTTGGTTAATTGAAGGGTGAGTGGTATCTCATCCTCCCTTTCTCTCCTTCCTCTCAGCAGTATGGTTTGTAGATACTAGTTATTATGCAGAAGTTCATCCCATATGTGGCTGTTCTTTTGTAGTATGTAGGTGTCACTCCTTCCCTCTCCCTGCAAGTAAATGGTGGGTAGGGTGGTAGCATTATTATCTGTGCGGCCTACATAAGGTATTGCACCCTCCAATATGGTCTTCCTGTCTCAGATGGAAAACCCAAGATCTTCGTAGTTTCCTTGAGCGAAGGCATATGAAGTCAAACTACAGCCAGGTTTGCAGCACAAATAACTGATAACTGAGGCACAGATAACTGATTTTACAGTAAAAAAAAAAAAATCACCTTAAATGTAGTTAACTGTTGGTGAAAGGCATGAGTTAAGCAATACCTCGCTCGACTGTCATCACCAAACGCTTTTTCATAGGAACTTGTGTGTCATTTTGAGTGCTGTTTATTTTATCATGGGGTGTGTGAATAACAGAGGTTGTAAATGCCATGAGCAAGTGTATTTGGCCTTTCATCCCACCATTGTCCTTTGTAGGTTATAATCTGTAGCTGTTGGGAGCATTAGCATACCACTTACAACTCCCTGCTTCTTTCACATGTGCTCCACAATTTCAGCTTAGAGGGGAGTTATGTGTGAGAAGGTAAGTGACCAATTTGCCTACCCTTATCACTTTGACTGCTACTGTCTGCTGTTGGTGCAACTGCTAGGAGATCAACACTGTTGAGCCACCAGTAGTGGTTATGCTTCCCATGGGAGATGCCCTCATGACATCAACCATGTCTGTTCCTCTTTACCACCCCTCTTCTCTTCCTCATGTAGGAAGAAGGCAAGAAGTCTAAGAAAACCTCTCACAAGAGGTCTCAGTACTTTTCACAGCTTGTGGAGGTGACTATGTACATCCAACTCTGGGTGGAATATGAAAACCTTTAGGTTTGTTTAGAACCTCTTCAGCAAAGTTGGACCAACATCATTTTGCTCTTGGTTAGCTTAATGATCCCAGGGAAGTAATCACTACCCACTTTGTTGAACCTTTCTTATCAATAGAGTGTACTCAGGGTTCACTGATGGGTAAGGCAGTTGTCCATACTGTTTTGGTTGCTGCTTGCTTGTGGTGTCGTTGATTAGGTTAAGATTCTGATCAGCAGATCAGAGGGTTCCCCGCTATCAAGCAAACTATTTTTCTTCCTCTTATGATAGATGCCCCAGCAGCATCAACCATAGTGCCTTTAACGACGATGACATTCTTAGTCTCGACCATTTCCTCTGTTTCTGGGGAAAGTTGAAAAGCACGACTTGAGCTAGGGGCAAGGCACAAGTGTTTTCTTTTATCCTCCTTTTTATCTTCTTCATCTTCTTTTATAGGAAGTAGAGGTCCACAAAGACCTCTCATAAAAGATCCTGTATGACTTCCAGTGGACGCTCTTCCCCGGCCTGTGGAAGTGACACCGTACAATCATCTCTAGGTATTTTGTCTATTATAGATAGTGTTGACACAGCTTTCACTGAAAAGGTAAAAGGGGGAAAAGGATATGTAAAGCAAGGTTGGTAGCTAGAGGTTTTGAAGAAGAAATGGCTGAATGGGAAAAGATGATCCTACATGCAATGTCGACATTTTAAAATTTTGTTTGATGATGATTAAGTTGAAAGATTAACTTGCTATACATTAGATGTAAAAACTGCATATTTACAAGGTGATGAAATACAGAAAGGTATATTTGAAACCATCTGGTGAAGATGGTTGGAGTGGATTATGGAAGTTGAAGAAAACTGTTTATGGGCTCAAGGATGCAGCAAAGGCATGGCACGGTAAGGTGGTAAAAGTGGTGGAGAAACAAAGTGAGAGAAGTAGATTAAAACCTAATATATTCTTTTGGAGGAAGGACAATATAAATTGAATGGTGTTTTATGTACATGTGTAGATGATTTTCATTGAGGAACTGAAGGATTTTTAAGGGGAACAATTGGGAAATTGCAAGTAAGAGAACAAGAAAGTAAAAGTTTTAAGTTTATAGGAGTAATGGTAGAGGAAAAGGAAAATAGAATTTGTCTTAATCAGTGGCAATATATAAATTCTATAAGAACCAGAAGCTAGAAGATTTACAGGTAATAGAGTCTTAGGATAAAAGGAGTTAACAGGTTATAGATCAGTGGTGCGACAGTTAAATTTGGTATTGCAATACACTCCTGAACACCTGAATTAGCCCCCTTAATCCCACTAGCCCGAACAACTCTCAACTACCCATCCCACTATAGTGGAATTTTAACAGCCAGCGTTACCAACGCTGCTTCAGATAAAACAATATTCACACCAGCTACCATAACAATACGGTTGGCAACACTGAATACAGGTGAATGGGAAAGAAAGACAGACCAATAATTATTTAATTATTTTTATTAAAATTGTTGTTTCACTTTTGTCAGCTCGAAAATGCGTTTCTGTCTTCTTTTGTATTTTGGACCCACTTCAAGACCTGGAAAAAGTAACGGTTTATAATCAAAGGAAAAGTTTTCAGTTACTTCTAAGAACGTTAATTTGACTTGTGATCAATTAAACACAGTTCAAGCAAATTAAAAATCACTTTTGACCTTTTAACTACCGTGCCAGTTTAAAGCTAGCCTAAACTAAGGAAAGATTTTTTCATGGGGCCTTTTGACAATGATCTTCCTGCAAACGGAATGAGTACTACCCAACTGGTATAACAAAGGTACCTGTGGAAACTTTTGTTTTACTGATGTCAAACAGAGGCTGAGTGTTCACTTTGAAAGTTAATCAAGAGAGGGATGATTTGATGGAGCACTATAACTTTGAAGGCCTTTGGCTTCATCAACGGCAGCAGACGCGGGATCTGGACTCAGATATCTCTGACGCAGTACCTCAAACAAATCATCCACTTAATTACACAGATCAGTTGATGGATTTAAAGTTCAATGTTAGTCAAACAGATAGAGGATAGGATTGCAATTAGTAAGGAAAATGCTCAAGAGATGGGGTCTTCAACATTTCTCAGATAGGGATAATAGTAGTTTAACTGCTAAAGCCTCCAAAGTGGGTAGGGTCAACTATTTGCCTTGGGAGCAGTGCAGCAGGCAGTGAAGGATCCCCACCCCTTGTAATATTGATAAATGTAATGTTGATAATGTTAGGATTAAGATCTTTTAGCGTGTGATAAAGAGGAAGGTTTGGATGAAGGTTTTAACAATCCAGTGTCGTTAACTTCCTGAACGGGTTCTTGTTCTCAAGGAATCTGGATGGCACTTTCTTGTGAAGACAAAAGTTTCCAAGGGAAAATGTTTAACGTTTGAATCGGGTAAAATCTTTCCTTGTTCGGGAACATTGTCGAATTATTTTGAAAAGTCTGTTCGATGACTCTTGTCACTTGAGCTACATTGTCCACAAACCGTTTGAATGTGAGAACAGGTGTGCGAACATCAAACTTTTCGTCAATTATAGTTGTAGTAGTAACAACAGTAGGTTGGTTCCAATGACTGCTGAGATCATGAGATGTCGCCCTATTTTGCTCTTTGTATTTTGGACTTGTGCGAAGTCTGGATTATCTAAGGTTTTTCATTTAGCTGAGGTGGTATATCTTCGGCGTGGTGCGGAGGGTTATTCTCTTAGGCCACATTAGTGGCGTCAGGACTATTTTCTAGGGCGTTTATTTAGCTGATTAGCTGATGCGGCTCGACGTGAAGATTCTTAGGTTAACCAGATAGAGGAATTCCTTTTAGTCTTTAGAATTCTTAGGCAACAGTGATAATATAATCACATGAACTTAGGTTTAGTACGTTTTAAGTATCTTAGTCTTTTGATAGTTTCCCTCAGAGTCCAAGGGGGTAGTCTAGTAGGCTAGGCTATTTCAAGGCACAAGAGATACTTACTTCGTCATTGAAGTCGTCAGACCTTATCCGGAGGATCAGACGTCTCACACTGCTTCATTTCCTCCATACATGAGAGGCTACAGAATAGCCACATGGGAGGTCACCGTATTCCTCCATACGTTAGTTCTGAAGAACCACATGGGAGGTTGCAATTACTGAGACAGTTCAATAGACCTGAGGGCGATCAAAGTACTTTCCATCATGTCTCATCACCAAAAGCAACGATTGATAAGGTGAGTGTTTAACTAGATAGGTATCTGCCGAGAGTACTGACCTGACTCGATCAAAGTACTCTCCAATAGGTCTCTTCACTGAAACCATTGATTGATATGGTGAGTGTTTGGCTAAATGGATATCTTATGCAGAGCAGATTGGTGAGCTACCATCTCTGCGGGTTGTCAAAGGGCATGCAATAGAATTGATCCCTCCTCCTCTAAATGTTGTTAATCGGGCCCGGAGATTCAGGTGTTCAGGGAGTGTATTTTTATATGAAGTTTTCATAATAAAACTAATATTTTAATACTTGGACCTGAACACCTGAATGATTCCCACCCTCCTTCCCCACATCAATTTTGACTTTGAATAAAGCAATTGATGAAAATGGGGGTGTCGGCGCACACCTGTGTCAGCGTTGCCAACCGTTTGTTATGGTAGCTCAAGTGACAAGATTTTACCTGCAGCATTGGTAACGCTGGCTGTTAAAATTCCCACTATAGTGGGATGGGTAGTTGAGAGTTGTTTGGGCTAGTGGGATTAAGGGCTAATTCAGGTGTTCAGGTAAGTATTACAATATTAGTTTTATTATGAAAACTTCATATCGCTGCATGCCATGCCAGTAATATACGGCCTTAGTGAATTGAGTAAAGCTTTTAAAGAAGAAACGACCCAAGATATGAGAAAGCTGATTAAAATAGTGAGAAAAACTAGGAACAAAATGGAAGTGAGAAGAAAAGATTTACTAGGAAGCCTATGCAGATGCTTCAGTTGGGAATATTGAAAATGATCGTACATAATTTGGTTATGTGATATCCTTGACAGATTGTAAGGGAAGAAGTCCCAATAGTGGAAATCCAGAAAATCAAGAAGAGTAGCAAAATCTACGATTGAAGTAGGGCCTCTGAGTGTGGGGGAGGCCATAGAAGGATTGATTGGCCTATATTTCAAACATTTATGGAGAGAGAAAATTAGAAGCATTGGTTAAAACTGATAGTAAAACACTAATGATTGCAATTACATGTACAGGAGTAAGTAGTAAGAGATTAAAAACTGATATTGCAGCAATAAGAGAAACAATAGAATCTGGAGAAATAAAGGAGGTGAGATGGATAAAAGGAAAGTACCTAATAACTTGTAAAGTCCCCGCTCACCGGGTTCTCTGTGACAAACATCCCGTTTTCTGCGGTGCCTTCATATGCAACCTAGGGTTGGACGAACACAATCTTATTATCATTATAGTGAATTGTATACTTATTATCTGTTCATTTGACCTTGCACCACGTATATGTGACAGAGTATTTTCATGTCCTGAAACAAGTCGTCAAAGGAGCCCCTCAGCCCACCGCCTTCTTCAGCAGAACACTCAACCCCACCGAGTCCCGCAACAGCACCTTCAACAGGAACTCTTCGCGGTGTACCAGGCAGTACGCCACTTCAAGTTCCTCCTGGAAGGTACGCCCTTCACAACTTGGGACGGAACACCAGCTGCTGGTTCACGCCTTCACGGTTGGGGATTTTATGGCCCTCCAGGCAGCAGTGGCACCCGCCTTCCCCACATCAAGTTCACCTGCACCAACAAGTACCTCCCCATCAAGAAGAACCCAGTAGCCGACACCTGAGGATTGAGATCGACACAGTGCAGCTCGGGATCGTTTGTTACCTCACCCGTGAACAAGCTGCCGAACCAGAGACTCCAGCTTACCGCACTGCCATCACGCCGCTGAAGTGGAAGGATGGGCCCTCGGCCCTGGAGGGCCAACACTGTTGAGTGACATAAGCACTGGCCACCCCAGCCCACTGGTGCCCGCCTCCAATATTGGCTGGTCTTATGACATCATTCACGGACTGTCCCATCCTCCAGAAGGACGACGGCCTTAGTGCTGGCGGAGAAGTTCGTCTGGCACGAAAACGGAAGATATGACAACCTGGGCAAAATAGTGCATAAAGTGCCAGGCCAGCAAAATGGAAGTGAGAAGAACACTGAATCTGGGGTGGGCGATTTTCCCCAGCCTGGGAGACTTTTTCAGGCACGTCCACGTTGACGTTAGTGGGTCCTCTTCCTCCATCAGGAGGAGCAAGATACCCCAACAGTCGTCGACCGCTCCACCAGGTGGCCCAAAGCTACGCCCATGGAAGAAGCCACCTCCAGTGCGTGCGCAGAGGCCCTCCCCTCTAGCTGGATCAGCCAGTTCGGTGTCCCGGACCATATACTGTAACTATGGACAGGGGCCCTGCTTTCCTGTCTGAGGTATGGAATGCCCTGGCACGCCTGCTGGGGACCACTCACCACAGCACCACACCTACAACCCTGCAGCCAATGGAATGGTGCAAAGATTCCACAGGTCCCTGAAGGCGTTCATGGCTGATATTGCACCTCCGAGAATTGGAAGTACCAGCTGCCCTGGGTCCTAAAGGGCTGAGACCACCTTCAGAGCCAACGGTGACCCCTCCGCAGTCCCCGCCCGGGGAACTCATCACAGAGGACCAGGACAACTTAACAACGCAGAGGCTCTGTAACAGGGTTGGGAAGTTCACCCCCTGCTGGCAGACATACGAGGTCCATTCAAAAGTATCCGACCTTGGTCCATAAAGAGAAAAATTTGCACATTTGAAAAAAATTTATTCAATCACCTTCAAAGTACTCCCCTTGGGAGTGCACACACTTTTCCCACCGGTGCTGCCACTGCTGGTAACATCTCTGGAATCTCGACATTGGGATGCTGTAAAGCTCTGCTGTCGTTTTTCATAATTTCCTCTCTGACTAAAACGCCCCTTTCAGAGTTGTTTTCAGTTTAGGAACAGCCAGAAGTCACAAGGTGCCATGTCTGGAGAGTAGGGAGTGGACCTCGCGAACAAGTGGAGTGTTGTTTTGGCCAGATAAGCGTGGATCAGGTGAGCAGAATGAGCAGGTGCATTGTCATGGTGAAGTTGCCAGTTCGACACGCCCACATTTCGGGATGTTTTCGTTGTACTGCATCCCGTGAACAAGCTGCCGAACCTCAAGGTAATACCAGCTTATTAACTGTTTGTCCTGCTGGTGGAAGGATTCATGATGCACAATACCATTGAGTCAAAAACATGTCAACATTACCTTGACATTGCCCGCCTGTCGTGGCTTTTTGGGTCTTGGTGATGTCTGATGCTTCCATTGTGATGACTGAAATTTAGTTTCCGGTCATATCCGTCTGGCATGTCTCATCACCAGTGATGATAGTCTTCACGGTCAGAGTCACTGTTAGCACAGTCAAGCAGGTCTTGTGCAATTTCACTGCGGAGTTGTTTCTGCTGTTCCAACAGCAACTTGGGAACGAATTTAACAGATACTCGTCGCATGGCCAAATCTTCCGTTAAAATTGTCCAACTGATCCTGTGCTTATTCCTACTTCTTCAGTAATTTCGTTGATGGTTATACAATGGTCGGCCTCCACTATTCGACGCCCATTTTCAATGATTTCTTCGTTTCTGCTGGTGGATGGCCTGCCTGACCGTGGCTTGCTCAACTGAGCTTTGTCCTTGCTTGAAGGACGATTATACCACTGCTTTATTTGTGTTACCCCATGGCTTCATCGCCAAAGGCTTGCTGAATCTTCTGGACAGTTTGCATTTGTGTACCCTCGCCAATGGAATGTAGCAGAACTTAATGCAGTAGCGCTCCTCGGGCGCCCCTCATGGCATGTTGTGTAAGGATCGATAATCCGGAAGCTTGTACCAGCTGCACCTGGGTCCTCACAGGCTGGTACTGCCACACACTAGAGCTTTTAAAATTTACACGCATGCGCAGTAAGAGTGCTGTCAACTCCAACAAAACTAAGTTGCAATTGGTGGATCATTTGTCCTTTTATGGACAAAGGTCGGATACTTTTTGAATGCACCTCGTATACCGACAGGTCGTCCCCATTCATGCTTCCCGGTTTGTCCTCCGCCACCCACGTCTTCGTCAGGGACGACGCCGTACGTCTACCCTTAACCAGGCTCTACAGGGGGCCTTTCCTCGTGCTTGAGAGGAACAAGAAGGCATTTCAGGTAGCCGTCCACGGGAAGGAAGACTGGGTATTGATAGACCGCCTCAAGCCTGCATTTCTGGAGGAAGACGTCGGGGGCACTTCCCAAAGCCCCCCGCAGGAGATGGCTCCCCCACAGCCCACCCCGTCCGCAAGAAAACGTTGTGGGTGCCCCTGGAAGGCCCTGGGACCAGGCAGGAGGGCAACCCAACACACCCCTCCACAGGGCACCGAAGAAGATGACCACCCCCCACCAGCTGGCATTGAGAAGGCGGGGCCCCCTCTGCCCCCCCCCACCAGATAATTGCATTGGTCAGACGTTGCCTACGTCTTGGGCGGGGGGGAGTATGTAAAGTCCCCGCTCAACAGGTTCTCTGTGATGAACATCCCGTTTTCTGCGGTGCCTTCACATGTGACATAGGTTCGGACGAACACAATCGTATTATCATTATTGTGAATTGTATATTTATTATCTGTTTGTTTGACCTTGCACCACGTATATGTGACAGGGTATTTTTATGTCCAACCAGTCAATGTTAATCATTATGTTTTCCGTAGAGAAATAGTTTGACCTCAGGTCACCTGTAAATTTTTGTACCCATGGTCTCTGCGTATACGCAGACGTCTGCAAGCCTCTTTATAAGCGGGTCGCTTCATCAATAAACCAGCAGTACTTGTCTTCCTGCTCATTATTTCGCACCTCTCTCACAAACTAACGTGTTTACTAAAGTAAAAGTTTCATGGGAAATTTTCAGAAATTATGTAGAGTAAAGAATTGGAGACTGGAGATTATAGAGGATTAGGACGAGGGGAGGGAGTAGATAAATGTGATTATATGTCAGTTTTTAAGTCTCATTATTCACGTGAATAGGGGACAAGTAATTCAGTTCTAATATGTTGTTTTATAAATGTAATCATTATTAATTTGTTACTTTCATTAAATGGGTTAGTAAAGAAAGCGTAGGTGTTATACATCTAAGAAATATAGACAGAGTATGCTCTTAATTTTATTGGGTGTTTATAAAACCAGTCCTCACATAGTGTTTAGAATGGGGCAATGGCTCTTGTTGTGACGTCTTAAGACGTCCAGTTGACGGTAGTTAGAAAAACAAATGGTGAGTTGGTGATGGCAGTTTGTGGTGGTAACGGTAGGTTGCGATTGCCAATGCTGGATTTTAGCGGAAATTCGTCAGAGAAATGGATGATGACATCACACTTCAAAGATGACAAAAATTTTTTTATAACAGCCTAGCCTAGCCAGGACACCACTTTTGTGGAAGATGAACCAGGCGAGCACAGCGAGCCCCTACAGGGGGTTTTTTTTTTTTTTTCACCAATTTTTGCGGCATTTTGATGCACATGAAATGTATATTTTTGACATATCCAAGAACCAGTATTAAGTGCTTCATCTGGTGGAGTAATAATAAAGGGATTTTGACAAAGGAAAAATCTATTTCTGAGGAAGGTCCCGTGTCACCCGGTGAAATTCCATTACAGCACGAATTTCTAGGTATAATAATGCTAGATATACCAGAGAAAAAGAGCTTTCAGGAAAGCTGGGGTTACTACCCTCAGTCGAGCGTCTTCTAGGAAGACGTCGGTATAAGGAAGGGTGAGTGAAATACCACTACCACGGAAACATACTCGAAAGATCTCTCCTTATCAAAACCCCGAACAGAGCGGTGAGCCGTTACAGCCCCTACACTCAACACCCGCCAGGACGGCGACACCAGCGCCACCTACCATTCCATGCTAGCACTAACCCCAGACTTGGCATGTGCAACTAGCGGGGGAGTACTAGGTGAGTCAGGGAGGGTCACCCAGACACGGGACCTTCTCAGAAATAGATTTTTCCTTTGTCAAAATCCCTTTTCTGAGTTCAGTCCCGTGTCAGCCGGTGAAATAGTGATAGAGAATCATGCCAAGGCTGCAACTACGAGGAAAAGAGGGTAATCTGAAGAAAAAACATAAATTACAAAAATAATTTTAATCAGGGAATCTCTTACATGTAGCAAGAATACTAAAACCTAAGGCACATCAAAACTTAATACTATGAAAAGTGGGGAAGTCCCCGCACAACGGGAAGAGGCCCCAAAAATACTTAACATTACTAAAGCATATTGAAACATGAAATGTGCATAAGATAAATGCATATACAATCTTAAAGCTACACACGTAAACTTAGGCTAAACACGTAAGAGACAAAATCAATGGAAAATAAAATATACAGTACATATACATATATCTGGGGTACATGGAGCAAAAAAAAACCGCCCAGTACCCCACAAGAAAAACAATCATAACATGTCAGATTACAGTTTCCACTCAACAGAGACAAGATACATCAATATGAGGAGCCAGGCAGTGAGGCA